>NC_133655.1:48454812-48729699 GCF_009905375.1 Apium graveolens | reverse complement strand
AGGTAATATTAAAATTCTCAAGAATAGAAATGTTGATAAAGGAAATATGACGTAATTATAATGTTGCCAAGTGGGGCACGTGTTAAACCACGAGAAAGTATGGATCGAACCAGTAATGCTCGAAATTGTTCAGGGCAATTAGGACTTAAGATAAAAGATGTTCTAATTATGATTGAGAGTTAGTCATGATAGTGATTAACCGCTAAAGACTGAGGCAATAACTTATGGAAAATGATTAAAAAAAAAATTTTTACTCATCAGATTTTAAGGAAAACATCTTCACATAAGCTGTGATTGAAATAAGTTAGAAAATTTATTTGGAGGTGGTTAAAATGACATTGACTGTAAGGAAATTTTACTATCAGGAAAGGCCAAAGAGGTGGCCGACACTTTAAAGGTAAGAGGATAATTATAGGCGCTTGTGCCAAAGGAATACAGTGATGATGGTTAAAGCTATGCAGGTTGTATTATGGTTTGGAAGATTGACATTCCTTCTGATGACTGTGCAATACCCAACCATAATAGTAGTTGGTAAAGGTTTAATTCGTGTAATCGCCATGAGCGGGCTATCTATCTCAGAAGATACTATCTTAAGATAAGCCAGGACCATGTTTCAAAAAGGACTAGACGAACCTTTGAGTAAGTCTTCTATTTAAGGCATATGGTTTAGAATGGTATTAACCTGCTACCGTTGCTTTGATTGAAACTCTTCTGCAATTTTATCTGCTTCATGTCATGTATGTATGTCAGGATCAGGAGTGTTCTTCATGAATCAGGAATGGTGATTATGTTACCTCCTTAGAATGAATCGATACGACATGTATGGACTCCGTATGGTTAGATATTAAGATTTCATAGAAAGTGAATGATGACAGTGGGCCAGTGGTGGACCATAGTAATGCAGTAATGATTCTGCGAGTAATGAGCTGATTACAACCGTGAGAGTTGTACTGGAATGGGTGTTGAGATTGAGTACCACTAATCGGGTAGTGGTAGTGTATAAGTTATCATTGATAGACTAATTAAGTAGAGTATCTACCTATTGAATATTTATTTCCTCTTATCAATAGAGAGTCGTATTACTATACGAGGAAGGTTGCGGTGCAAGCACAGAATTCTAGTATCGATGATGTATAAAATGAGATTCCAGATTCGATTTTCGATGTCGAGGGAGTTTCAAAGGTGATTGAGTATAAGCTCGAGGAAGAGCATGGGTCCATCGAATGATGGACGGAATAGCAAAAATATTTAGGCACGTGAAATGCGATGCTATAATACTTGATGTTGATATAAATACATATATGTTTTGTTCTTCTATGACAAACCTCTATAGTTCAGAGGTAGGTTCCAAGCCAGATATTTTGTGGCAGTATATTTTTTTTTCATATATACAATTCTCTTCAATTCGTTCGTTTCTCTTCTTTTCATTTTGTATAAGCTGAGAAGAACAACCCTTCCAGAAGGGGAGGTATTGCCGAATGACTATCTATCTGTGTGATAGAAGCCTAGTAGGATACCACCTATTGTTTAATTGCTTGTCAAGTACTAAAGGCTAGCCACCTTCTGTACTAACTATGCGATATAACAAGTGTTCATGATCATAGTGATCTCTCAATAAATTCTTTACTTCTATATGAAGGATTAAGCTTTCGATAATAGAAACAGCTGAAAAAGGAGTAGTAAAATTTTGGTGGTATTCGGAATGGAAACACATTCGTGATACTAAGGTTGACGTGGTTATTAAAAGGTCATAGAACGCTAACGAGCAAAAGTATAACCAGTATAATATTAGGAACGGAAGGTAGTAGCGATTACGAACTGGAAAAGAATGGGTATTGAGAAGCAAAAGCTCTAATGCTAAAAGCTATAATGAGAGTCTGTGCAATAGACTTGAAAGAAATTGGAATGATCACTTAACACGGATTGAGTTTTCTTACGACAATAGATCATATGTCAGTATTGAGATATCGCCTTATGAGATCCTTGAGGGAAGACAATGTCGATCTCTCTTATGTTAGGATGAAGTTGTAGAGCGCAAGATGCTCGGACCAGCAGCGGTCCAAAGGGCCAAGGATATGATAGATCTAATCAGAGGACGGCTGGTAGTAGCCCAAGATGGACATGATAGGTATGTTGATTTGACACGAAAGGAAAAAGAGTATGAAATAGGGGACCTAGTGTTGTTATAGGTATTTCCTTGGAAAGGAAGGATGAGGTTCGGAAAGAAATGAAAGCTAAGTCCACGAATTGTTGGACCCTTGGATATATTAAGACGTATTGGGAGGATAGCATAGCAGCTAGCCCTAACCCCGAACATGTAGCAGGTCGTAACGTGTCTCACGTATCAGTGTTAAGGAAGTGTAATTCAGATGCCAGATAAATAGGGGCATATGAGCGCATAGATATGCAACCCGACGTAACCTATATGGAGCAACCAGGAAGGGTTGTAGAGTGAAAAGGGAACAAGTATTTAGGAGAAGGCTTATCAAACTATTCAGAGTTTGATGGAAGAACCACAATGTGGGAAAATTTATTTGAGAGTTAGAAAGTGTAATGCTAAGAAAGTATCCCAATTCATTTTCTATCTGATTCCGGGACGGAATCCTTTTAAGGAGGGGAGACTGTAATAACCCCAATTTTTGGGAAATTTTGAAACCCTTATGAATAGTGTTTTTGCTGAATGAGAAAACTTTTCATGCCACACTATGTAGGGGATCTGATATGGATATTCTGAGATTTTATTAGTACTTTATATGGGATATAAGTGTATGTAAAGATCGTCAGAATCCAAATCCGAACACTTTGATTTTTCCCGGAAATCCAATAGATACGGAAAGAATTGAGTATAAGGTAGCAGGATAAAAGGATTTAAATTAAAGGATTATAATAGAGAATCATAAAAAGGAATATAATGTATTGAGAAAGGTTAAGGGAACCTAAGTAATAAGATCCCGGGTATGATCCCTCAAACGATAAACGAAAACGAAAGTTAAGCGAACAGTATAACAGATCAGCGGTCATTAGGCAAACAATTAGGAAGTTAATCAAAGGGATTAGAGAGGATGATGTCACCCAACCAATGAGAAGAGGACAAGGAGGGGAGGATGACATCATGAGGATGACACAAGCATGACATGGGAAGGAAGGAGATGTGGTGGCTTTTTAACCACACAAAATCAAGGGCAACTAGGTAATTTACTAAAACAAACACAAAAATCAAACCAACCAAGCCAAGCAAATCATTTTTCATCAAAATCAAAAAGAAACCAAGGCATTGTTCTTCATGCTCTCGGCCAAAACAGAACCAGCACACTAAAACTGATGTATCTCCTTCATTTCTCACTCAAATATTGTGTTCTATAGCTCATTGGAAAGGTATTGAGATGACCTACAACTCTTGTTCACAAGTCTTGTCCAAATAATCATGGTAAGACCCTCATTTTTACAGTTCTTTAAATCGGACTTTTAGAAACTTCAAAGCCTAACTTTGTGTTCTTGATTTCTTTGGAAAGATCAAGCTTGTAGGAGGCTCCCTAAGGCTTCCTAGCAACTTAACACCTCCCAAGGAAGGTATAAACTTCAAACCCTAGCCTTTACTTTATTTGTTATTAAGTTTAATGGTTGGTTTTGTGAAATGAGAAGCATGGATTGTGATTATTAGTAGTTTGGTTTGATTTGGAAGTGTTTTGGTAATTGAAGCTTGATTATAGTTCATAGGTCTTGATTGTGGTTGTTTGAGTTGAAAACCTTGGAGATTATGGACTGATGTGGTATGGTTTCGGTGAAGTTTTGTTGTATTGATGGTTATGAGTTGGTTGGTGGTTAATTGGAGTAGTTTAAACATTGGTAATCGCGTAAACATAGCCGTCGTAATGTCCGATTTACTTTAGACTGCTTTTGTTCATAACATTTGGACCCGAGAACTCCCTGCTAGATTATGACCATTTCCATGTTTAGATAGTTCATGTTACGAGCTTCGTTTTGATATGTAGTTCGTTTGATTCCGATGTACGGTTTAGGAGAAACGACCGTTTCAAGTAACGGCATTTCGCGAACGAATCATTTCCCCTCGCCTTACTTTGAAACATAGGTTAAAGACCAAAAAGGGTTAATTAATGTATGAAACAATTATGGTAAGAGTGTTAGGCAGTTGGTAAGACACTCGCGAAGGAATCGCTTTAAAACTCGTAAAGGTTAAATTATTAAAAATGGTGGAGCCGAGGGTACCCGAGTGACTTAGCGAATCAGTGAGCTCAAAACAAGCGTTAGAGTCTAAGTTAGTTAAAGTATAGATTTACAAGTGACTTTGGTTTAATTCCAACTTACTTGTTGTTTATAGGTTACCAGACTCGTCCCGAGCCTTTTATCACCCCAAGTCGCTCAGGCAAGTTTTCTACCCGTTATACTGTTGTTGTGATGTATATATGTATATGCATTATCTTGTGATAGATGCATGTTGGTTAATTAGCAAATGTTGCGATATATTGAAGCATGCTGATATGGTATATATATGCATGCCTGTTTCGTATTCTTGCCATATATATCTGTTGGTTCAGTTGATAATACCTATGCTAGAGAATAACAGTAATTTGCATATACCCATAGTAGAGGGACCCAAAGGTGAAAACATTTTCTAAAACCGGGAGTCGAGGATCCCGAGTAGATTTTATATATATATATTTATATATATGTATGGTTATAGTTTTCAAAACTATTAATCGAATAAAGTTTATTCGATAACTTTATTTTATTAATGAATATTATCTTGAATATTCATTCGAGGACTTATGACTCCTTTATATTATTTATTGAATATTATTTGAATATTCAATTGAGGATGTATGACTCCTTTTATTTTATTATCTGAATATTATTTGAATATTCATTCGAGGGCTTATGACTCAGTTTATATTATTTAATGAATATTTTTGAATATTCATTTGAGGATCTATGACTCCGATTATTTGCTGAGATATATTCTTTATTTTATTAAAGAATAAGGTGTAAATAATCAAACTTATTTTCGATTATTCAAATAAAGATAGTACTTTCATATAAGTATATCTTTGGTTATTTAATATTCGTTTCAAGTATAAGTTTTAAAACTTCTACTTCAATTATTTTTATAAAGATTATTCTTTATGGGAATATTATTTAAATAATAATATTCAGTCATTTTCTAAATATTCTGGGGACTGATTTACTTCATTAAATCAGCTTTACTCCAAACACTCTATAAAGTGTTTTCGAGTCTTCAAAATGATTTTTAAAAGTTAGAGCGGATCCCAAAACTCATTTTTATATTTAAGATCTTCCTTTTTAAGGGGATTTAAATACTCGCTCAAAACCTGAGGGATCCGGCTCTGTGGTGTATTTTATATTCGCAACAAGGTTGCTGTTTTGATAAATAAATTGATTACTTACCCAACACTCGGGAAATAAAATTCTTGGAACAAGTTAATCCATTAACAGGCATCGCCTGGGAAATATCGGTGAGTTTTCCTTTCCAACTAGATACGACTTCTTGGTAGAGCCGTATCAACAAGTTTCTACTTGGGGAAAGTGGGGACGAGCTTTACGTTTCAGAGTCATGGATTTCATCTGAACTAGGAGTGGCGTAAGTGGCCGAGTAGTGCCGGCCCAGCCTTATTATATTGGCCCAAATGGCCTGGAAGTTCCGCTAAGGCGGTCCATTCCTTTGGAGTTCAGTGTTCGGTTGACAAGTAAATCCGACAGGTTCTCCTCTACATGTAGAAAATGGTGGGGTTGTACTACTACGACTGATCATCGTAAGTGGTCTTCCTGGCGCGGCAAACTCCCGTAATGAGTTCATCATCCAATTGGATAATTTCTGCAACACTACCCAGAGCACTTCGATAGAAAGGCTACGGTTGGGCGATTGTTGAGTGTTGGCAGGGTCAAGTTTTCAAAATGATGTTTACATCAAATGAAGTATCTCATAACTTTATTTTATTTTGATGATATTTTAAAGGTTGAATTTATTCAAGTATTATCTTGTAGTCTCATCTATGTGATGAACTTTTGAACTAATTATAACTTGAACGGTGGTAGTTCAAGTAGTATTTGGAAAAGATATAAGTATATTGGAGTATCTTGTAACTTCATCTTTTAAACTTATATCTAGTAAATGATTATCTTATGCATGACAAAGATTTTCAGAAAAACGTTGAGACAAGGTTAGATATATGAGATCACCTTGCAACGATATTTTTATACAGTTATACACTGGAACTCTGTGTGTATTATGCATGGAAGCGGACTTCCCATATTTTGAAAAGTATATATGTATATATATATACTGAATATTTTGCGACTTCATCGCATTAAGATATCAACTTGGTTCATTTCTTTTGACCAAGACTTTCATGAGTACTATGAGAAGGCTCATATATTGTTAATCATTATACATATTATTTTGGTGGGCTTGCTGCTCACCCTTGCTTTCTTCTTTCATCACACAACAACAGATAGACAAGATGAATAGGACCAAGCTCCCAATTCGCGAGCGGATAGGAAATGTTCCGCAGTTTCCTATAGGCGTTGATGTCGTTGTAGCTGAGGTAGGAACTACCAATAGGCTAGGCTTTCAACTTTTGATGTATCAGATTATGTATATTTATGAATTGTAATAATGGAACAGAAATGTAAATTTATTCAGAAACTTGTAAGGTGTATTGGCATATAATTGTGGAATAAAATGACTTGTGATTATTTTTGGATATTCATCTCTGAGGCTATAACTTGTGGTGTGTGTGTTTAATGGTGGGGTCACAGTACAGAGTAGTTGATTATTTATTAAGATTGGGTGTTTTTAAGGGAAATGGAACTCGTGACAACCCGGATCTCCGACCCCGGATTTGGGGGTGTTACAATAGAAGCCTAGTAGGATACCATCTATTGTTTAATTGCTTGTCAAGTACTAAAGGCTGGCCACCTTCTGTACTAACTATACGATATAACAAGTGTTCATGATCATAGTGATCTCTCAACAAATTCCTTTACTTCTATATGATTGATCAAACTTTGGGAAATAGATACAGCTGAAAAAGGAGTAATAAAGTTGTGGTAGTATTCGGAATGGAAACACATTCGTGATACTAAGGTTGACGTGGTTATTAAAAGGTTATAGAACGCTAACGAGCAAAAGTATAACTAGTATAATATTAGGAACGGAAGGTAGTAGCAACTACGAACTGGAAAAGGATGGGTAGTGAGAAGCAAAAGCTCTAATGCTAAAAGCTATAATGAGAGTCTGTGCAATAGACTTGAAAGAAATTGGAATGATCACTTAACACGGGTTGAGTTTTCTTACGACAATAGATCATATGTCAGTATTGAGGTATCGCCTTATGAGATCCTTGAAGGAAGACAATGTCGATCTCCCATATGTTAGGATGAAGTTGTAGAGCGCAAGATGCTCGGACCCGTAGTAGTCCAAAGGACCAGGGATATAATAGATCTAATCAGAGGACGACTGGTAGTAGCCAGGAAGGACATAAGAAGTATGTCGATTTGACACGAAAGGACAAAGAATAGGAAGGAGGCAACCTTGTATTGTTAAAAGTATTCCCTTGAAAAGAATTAATGAGATTCGGAAAGAAAGGAAAGCTAAGTCCACCAATTGTTGGACCCTTGGATATATTAAGAAGTATTGGGAAGTTAGCATATGAGCTAGCCTTACCCCAGAACATGTAGCAAGTCATAACGTGTTTCACGTATCAATGTTAAGGAAGTGTAATTCGGATGCCAGATAAATAGGGGCATAGGAGCGCATAGACATGCAACCAGACGTAACCTATATGGAGCAACCAGGAAGGGTATAGATTAAGATGGAACGAGTGCTTAGGAGAAGGGTTATCAAACTAGTAAGAGTTTGATGGTAGAACCACAATGTGGGAAAATTGACTTGAGAGTTAGAAAGTGCAATACTAAGAAAGTATACCTATTCATTTCTATCTGATTCCGGGACGGAATCCTTTTAAGGAGGGGAGACTGTAATAACCCCAATTTTTGGGAATTTTTTTTTGAAACCCTTATGAATAGTGTTTTTGCTGATTGAGAAAATTTTTCATGCCACACTATGTAGGGGTTCTGATATGGATATTCTGAGGTTTTATTAGTACTCTATATGGTATATAAGTGTATGCAAAGATCGTCAGAATCCAATTCCGAACACTTTGATTTTTCCCGGAAATACACTAGATACGGAGAGAATTGAGTATAAGGTAACAGGATAAAAATGATTTAAATTAAAGGATTATAATAGAGGATCATAAAAAGGAATATAATGTATTGAGAAAGGTTAAGGGAACCTAAGTAATAAGATCCCGGGTATGATCCCTCAAACGATAAACGAAAATGAAAGTTAAGCGAACCGTATAACAGATCAGCGGTCATTAGGCAAACAATTAGAAGCTAATCAAAGAGATTAAAAGGGATGATGACATAGCAATGTGACATAAGCATGACATAAGGGGAAGGAGATGTGGTTGATTTAAAACCACACAAAGTCAAGGCTAGAAAAGTAATTAACCAAAAATAAGACAAAAGGCAACCAACCAAGCCAAATTTCATTTTCATCAAAAAACACAAAACCCCCATTTTCTTCTTCAAGCTCTCGGCCTCTTTTCTTAAAAAATGAAAGTCCAAGCTCCTCCACTTACTATTTAGCAAGGTAATTATCCTAGCTTCTCCTAGTTAAGTTACATACTTCCTATAAGTTTAAGCTTCTAATTCCAAGCCAATCTTTTTCTATAAATCAAGAAAGAAGATGGTGAATAGTACTTTCTTGAAATTAATTTTTGTGTTCTCGATTTCTTTGAAAGAACAAGCTTGTAGGAGGTTAGATTAAGGCTTCCATGGGCATTCCAAGGATCTTTCATGGATTAAAAGCTTCAAGGAAGGTATAACTCTTCATGATCTTAGCTTTAAGTTTTGTTGTTTAGATTTCCTAATGTTTAGATGAAGGGTTAGGGTAATGGGTGTGTAATCATGTTAAAGCTTGTTATGAGTATTTTAGTTGGTGAGAGGCATGATTATTGTGTGTTTAGAGATTGGTTGATTTTGTGATATTTTTGAAGTTGGAAATCTTGGTTAATTAGTCAATGAACTTAAGTAAAACTCTTAGTTCATAATTGAGAAATAAGTATGAATTGGTAACATTGATTTGATGGGGCCGTTGGAGTGTGTTTTGGATGGATGTTGGTTGTATGATTGATTTGGGTTGAATTGTGGTTGGTTTTGAATGGTTTAAATTTGGGAAATCACGTAAACATAGCCGTCGTAACGTCCGATTTTCTTTAGACTGTTTTTGTGCATAACATTAGGACCCGAGAACCCCCTGCTATATTATGACTATTGCCATGTCTAGATAGCTCGTGTTACGAGCTTCGTTTTGATATGTGGTTCGTTCGATTCTGATGCACGGTTTAGGAGAAACGACCGTTTTAACTAACGGCGTTTTCGCGAACGAAATATTTCCCCTCGCCTTACTTTGAAACATAGGTTAAAGGCCAAAAAGGGTTAATTAATGTATGAAACATTTATGGTAAGTGTGTTAGGCAGTTGGTAAGACACTCGCGAAGGAATCGCCTTAAAACTCGTAAAGGTTAAATTATTAAAAAATGGTGGAGCCGAGGGTACTCGAGTGACTTAAGAGAATCAGTAAGCATAAAACGAGCGTTAGAGTCTGAGTTTTTTAGAGTATAGATTTACAAGTGACTTTGGTTTAATTCCAACTTACTTGTTATTTATAGGTTACCAGACTCGTCCCGAGCCTTTTTCACCCCAAGTTGCTCAGGCAAGTTTTCTACCCGTTATACTGTTGTTGTGATGTATATATGTATTTGCATTATCTTGCGATAGATGCATGTTGGTTAATTAGCAAATGTTGTAATATATTGAAGCATGCTGCTATGATATATATATATATATGCATGCCTGTTTCGTATTCTTGCTATATATATCTGTTGATTCAGTTGATAATACCTATGCTAGAGGATAGCGGTAACTTGCATATACACTTAGTATAGGGACCCAAAAGGTGGAAATATTTTTTAAACCGGGAGTCGAGGATCCCGAGTAGATTTTGTATATATGTATATATATACATATATATTTATATATATATATATATGGTTATAGTTTTCAAAACTATTAATCGAATAAGGTTTATTCGATAACTTTATTTTATTTAATGAATATTATTATGAATATTCATTCGAGGGTTTATGACTTCTTTATTTTATTAAATGAATATTATTCAAATATTCATCCGAGGACTTATAACTCCTTTATTTTATTATTGAATATTATTTCAAATATTCATCCGAGGACTTATGACTCCTTTATTTTATTATTGAATATTATTTGAATATTCATTTGAGGATGTATGACTCCTTTATTTTATTTAATGAATATTATTTATAATATTCATTCGAGGTATTATGACTCCGCTTATTACTGAAATATATTTTTTATTTTATTAAAGAATAAGGTGTCGATAATCAAACTTATTTTTGATTATTCAAATAAAGATATTACTTTCGTATAAGTATATCTTTGATTATTTGCTATTCATTTCGAGTATAAGTTTTCCAACTTCTACCTCCATTATTCTTTATGGGAATATTATTTAAATAATAATATTCAGATATTTCTTTCATAATTGGGACTGATTTATTTCATAAATCAGCATTACTCCAAACATTCTTAAAAATGTTTTCGAGTCTTCAAAATGAATTTAAAAAGGGTAGAGCGGATCCCAAAACTTGTTTTCAAATTCAAGATCTTCCATTTTAAGGGGACTTGAATACTCGCTCAAAAATCTAAGGGATCCGGCTCTGTGGTGTATTTTATATTCGCAACAAGATTGCAGTTTTGGTAAATGAATTGATTACTTACCCAACGTTCGGGAAGTAAGTCCATCTATCGAGTCGGCATAAGCAACATGGGCTCAGTGGGCGTCCATGATAGTGTAAGTGGCCCAGTGGGAGTCCATCAAATGCATAAGTGGCTGAGTGGCAGTCCAGCATAAGGTCCTATTGAGACCAGGGTGATGACCAGTGGGGAATTCGTCCATCTACTAGTAGAAAAGGTTACTTATTGGTATCTTTGCCTGATCAGCAAGATATCAGGTTTATGCCAAAATTCTTTCCTTTCCAAATTTATTGGATATTGCAATTCTGTTCATACTTTACATGACAGAGGTTTTCAGGAAATGTATATATATATATATAGGTGTATATATATGTCGGGACTTAATGAAGTATCTCATAACTTCATTATTTATAATGATATTAAAAGATTGAATCTATTCAAATCTTGTCTTGTAGTCTCATCTATGTGATGAACTTTTGAAACTAATTATAACTTGAACGGTGGTAGTTCAAGTAGTATTTGGGAAAGATATAAGTATATTGGGGTATCTTGTAACTTCATCTTTTAAACTTATATCTAATTAATAATTGTCTTATGAATGACAAAGATTTTCAGAAAAACGTTGAGACAAGGTTAGATATATGAGATCACCTTGCAACGATATTTTTTTATACAGTTATACACTGGGACTTTGTGTATATTATGCATGGAAGAGGACTTCCAATATTTTGAAAAGTATATATGTATATATATATACTGAATATTTTGCGACTTCATCGCATTAAGATATCAACTTGGTTCATTTCTTTTGACCAAGACTTTCATGATTATTATGAGTAGGCTCATATATTGTTAATCATTATACATATTATTTTGGTGGGCTTGCTGCTCACCCTTGCTTTCTTCTTTCATCACACAACATCAGATAGATAAGATGAACATGACCAAGCTCCCAATTTGCAAGCGGATAGGAAACGTTCCGCAGCTTTCTGGAAGCGTTGAGGCCGCTGTAACTGAGGTAGAAATTACCAATAGGCTAAGTTTTCAACTAATAATGTACCAGAATTATGTATCTTTATCAATTGTAATAATGGCAAAGAAATGTAAATCTATTCAGAAACCTTTTTAAGGTGTATTGACATATAATTTTGGAATAAAATGACTTGTGATTATTTTTTGATATTCATCTCTGAGACTATAACTTGTGGTGTGTGTGTTTATTGTGGGGTCACAGTACAGAGTAGTTGATTGTGTATTAAGATTGGGTGTTATTAAGGGAAATGGAACTCGTGACAACCTGGATCCCCTACCCTGGATCTGGGGGTGTTACAGGAGTGGTATCAGAGCTAAGCGTTATAAACCTCAGAGATGATGTGACGTTAAGATAATAAGTTCACTAAGATGATAAGGACTCTTGCCAAGTTCATAGTCGTGCTACCTAAGGTAGTACTGATAGTTAAAACCCTTATGGGAACCCTTATAAATATCGTGATAGAAGCGTAGTTCGTTATCGTATATGGTAGCGGGAATCCGAACCCTGAGGTTGAGGAGCAACAGCGCGATGATGTTTTATTACTAATTGGAGATCGGATTGTGGATCTGATAGAGCGTCCTAACGCAGGACCGGATGATGTTGATATTGAGGATGTTGTCCTAGAAGGGATAGTTGCTGAGGAGGATCCCATGGAGGATCCTGACAAGAATGAATAAAGGACCACTGATGAATTGATGACCATGGTTAGGTCGACTACCAGAGGTAGGATTGGTCGATCACTACCGGAGGTTCATTCAAGTTTGTAAAGATAGTAGCCCCCTTTAACGCGGCTTACTCGTAAGACTGAGAAGTTTGAATGGACAGAGAAATGCGAGAACAGCTTTCAAGAACTGAAGCAAAGGTTGGTGACGGCCCCTATGCTGGCGTTGCCGGATGGAAAAGGAGATTTTGTGAAGTATAGTGACGCTTCGCACAAGGGCTTAGGGTGCGTGCGTATGCAGCACGGTAAGGTAATCGCGTACGCGTCAAGACAATTAAGGGAATATAAAATTCGATATCCCCGCCCATGAGCTTAGGCTCGTGGCAATAGTTTTACCCTAAAGATTGGAGGCACTACTTGTATGGAGAGAAGTGCGAGAATTACCTAAGCCATAAGTGCTCTAGTACATTTTCACGTAGAAAGAGCTCAACATATGCCAGAGGAGGCAGTTAGAGCTAATCAAGAATAACGATTGGGAGATTCTTTATCATTCGGGGAAAGCCAATGTGGTGGCTGATGCCCTTAATAAAAAGGAGAGACTCAAGATGATAATGTCTTTGGGAGAGTTTATAAGAGATTTTGGAAATAGTAGTGAAGGTAACCGGAGCCGGTACCGAAAAGCTGTTTGAGATTGTAATACAGTCCGAATTATCGGAAAAGAACATATTGTGCGAGAAAAAGTGAAGAATGAAGGCAGAGAGCCAACAAAGAGATATGAGATTAATACCGAGAAAAATGATAAGGGAATAATGAGGTATTCCTATAGAATTTGGGTTCCAAATGTTCAAGAGCTTAAAGATGAGATCTTAGATGAAAGTCATAGTTCAAGGAATAAGATTAAGGGCAAACCCTGAATGTGATAGTCAGGGAGGACGCCATCAAGATAGAAGGAACCCATAACATAATGAAGTGGAAAATGAGGATTTTAACGTATAAGATAACCCCAAGTATGGGAGAAGGATGAAACATTTCATACTAAGGAAACAGAAAGTCGAGTAAGGAAAGGAGACCCGAGACGGTACTCCTATACGGCAATTCATGGACCTGTCTAAAAAGAACTTAGACTATTATCCCCAACCACCACCTTGAGGAAACAATGTGGTAGGAAATTCTTTCATGACCTTTAAGTCGCTAAGCTCTTAGAGTTCTAAGGAACAAGCTGACCCAGTCGAGGCAAGAGCCTGGCTAAAGGAAATATAGGAATCATTTGAGATTCTAAATGATTGACGAACCACAAAAGACTGTTTTTGTCACTTACCCTCCTAAGAAAGAGACCAGCCGCTGGTGAAAGACCAAGAAAGGCACGGAGCCAGAGGTTAGAATAAACTGATTTAAGTTCAGTCAATTGTTTTCGGGAAAGTAATTCCCAAAGATAAGGAGATAGTGTAAAAGCTTTGGAGCTAGAACAAAAGTGGATGAGTATGATGAATTATGAATCTAAGTTGTAAAAGTTATCAAGATTCGTTCTGAGGACACGAATCCAGAATGACGGGATGTTTGGAATCAATACTTATGTTGTGTTAGTTCATGAAATAATGATAAGAGAAAGGAAAATAAAAAGAAACTGAAGTGGAAAGGAATATAAAGGCAATAGAGTTTGAGGTATGATAAGGGAGTTGGGTATGAGGAAACCCTAAAGACTCGTAGCAATAGACATAGAAAAGTATGTAATCGTCAGGATGAGGGTGATTCACCATGAGTTAAAATAGATGGTTGAAGGAATAAGAGATACATATATAATTATCCCCTGTAAGTTGGGAGAATTCAATGAAACCTTGAGATAATTCGAAGGGTAAATAATGAGACGCGGATAGACTAAGGAGACAAGGAAGTAAGAAATTAAGAAAATTGGATGAAGGAAGTGACCTTCAAGAATGGGAAGTGTAAGACCGGTGGCATGATACCCAGAAAGGGAGACGCCAGGTATGAAAGATATCCCAACATTGAGGTGACTGTTGAGATAAACAACAAAAGTACATAAGGAATTATTAAGAAGAAGTTCATGTTGAACATGACAAATATCTTCCAGAACATCCATGTTATCATTACCAAATCAGGAAAGAAAAGCGGATGACCATTGTTATCTTTTGGAGGCCATATGGATTGACCTCAATTTGAATAAGGATGCTATTATGAAGTTAGGTATAGACTATCGAGGTGGGAATGATTGAATAAGACACCCTTATCAGGGATATATGACTTGATTTATCCATGGAAGAAGGCAGGTACCTTTTAAAGGTGGAATTAAGGATAGAACATCGGTAACTTAAAATAAATCCTCGGGGAATGCATAAAAGTTGGAATTTTACCCTTAATAGGGATAGTGTGAGTTTTGACAGTATGAATTGGAAATGATTAAGGTAATAACAACCTTTAAGAATCAGTGGAGAAATTTTTCAGAAGTATATAGACAATGATTCTGGTATTAATAAATGGTATCTTGATATGCCCTGTATCTAGGGAATACAGGAGGAACGATTGAAGGATAACCTTAGAGGTTTTACAAGGAGAAGGGTAATATTCAAAATTCTCAAGAATAGAAATGTTGATAAAGGAAATATGACGTAATTATAATGTTGCCAAGTGGGGCACGTGTTAAACCACGAGAAAGTATGGATCGAACCAGTAATGGTCGAAATTGTTCAGGGCAATTAGGACATAAGATAAAAGATGTTCTAAGTATGATTGAGAGTCAGTCTTGACAGTGATTAGCCTCTAAAGACTGAGGCAATAACTTATGGAAAAATGGTGATATTTTTTTTTATTTACTCATCAGATATTAAAGAAAAGCATTTTCACATAAGCTGTGATTGAAATAAGGTAGAAAATTTATTTGGAGATGGTTAAAATGACATTGACTGTAAGGAAATTTTACTATCAGGAAAGGCCAAAGAGGTGGCCGACACTTTAAAGGTAAGTGGATAATTATAGGCGCGTGTGCCAAAAGAATACAGTGATGATGGTTAAAACTGTGAAGGTTGTATTATGGTTTGGAAGATTGACATTCCTTCTGATGACTGTGCAATACCCAACCGTTATAGTAGTTGGTAAAGGTATCATTCGTGTAATCGCCATGAACGGGCTATCTATCTTAGAAGGTCCAATCTTGAGATAAGCCAGGACCATGTTTCAAAAAGGACTAGACGAACCTTTGAGTAAGTCTTCTATTTAAGGCATATGATTTAGAATGGTATTAACCTGCTATAGTTGCTTTGATTGAAACTCTTCTACAATTTTATCTGCTTCATGTCATGTATGTATGTCAGGATCAGGAGTGTTCTTCATGAATCAGGAATGGTGATTATGTTACCTCATTAGAATGATTTGATACGACATGTATGGACTCCGTATGGTTAGATATTAAGATTTTATGGAAAAGTGAATGACGACAGTAGGTCAGTGGTGGACCATAGTAAGGCAGCAATGATTCTGCGAGTAGTGAGCTGATTACAACCATGAGAGTTGTATTGGAATGGGTGTTGAGATTGAGTACCACTAATCAGGTCGTGGTAGTGTATAAGTTATCATTGATAAACTAATTAAGTAGAGTATCTACCTATTGTATATTTATTCTACTTATCAATAGAGAGTCGTATTAGTATACGAGGAAGGTTGCAGTGCAAGCATAGAATTTTAGTAACGATGATGTCTGGAATGAAAACCCAGATTCGATTTTCGATGTCGAGGGAGTTTCAAAGGTGATTGTGTATAAGCTCGAGGAAGAGCATGGGTCCATAGAATGATGGACGGAATAGCAAAAAATATTTAAGCATGCAAAATGCGATGCGATAATACTTGATATTGATATAAATACATATGTTTTGTTCTCCTATGACAAACCTGTACAGTTCAGAGGTAGGTTCCAAGCCAGATATTTTGTGACAGTATATTTTTTTTTCATACATAAAATTCTCTTCAATTCGTTCTTTTCTCTTCTTTTCATTTCATGTAAGCTGAGAAGAACAACCCTTCCAGAAGGGGAGGTATTGCCGAATGACTATCTATCTGTGTGATAGAAGCCTAGTAGGATACCATCTATTGTTTAATTGCTTGTCAAGTACTAAAGGCTGGCCACCTTCTGTACTAACTATGCGATATAACAAGTGTTCATGATCATAGTGATCTCTCAACAAATTCCTTTACTTCTATATGATTGATCAAACTTTGGGAAATAGATACAGCTGAAAAAGGAGTAATAAAGTTGTGGTAGTATTCGGAATGTAAACACATTCGTGATACTAAGGTTGACGTGGTTATTAAAAGGTTATAGAACGCTAACGAGCAAAAGTATAACTAGTATAATATTAGGAACGGAAGGTAGTAGCAACTACGAACTGGAAAAGGATGGGTAGTGAGAAGCAAAAGCTCTAATGCTAAAAGCTATAATGAGAGTCTGTGCAATAGACTTGAAAGAAATTGGAATGATCACTTAACACGGGTTGAGTTTTCTTACGACAATAGATCATATGTCAGTATTGAGGTATCGCCTTATGAGATCCTTGAGGGAAGACAATGTCGATCTCCCATATGTTGGGATGAAGTTGTAGAGCGCAAGATTCTCGGACCCGTAGTAGTCCAAAGGACCAGGGATATAATAGATCTAATCAGAGGACGACTGGTAGTAGCCAGGAAGGACATAAGAAGTATGTCGATTTGACACGAAAGGACAAAGAATAGGAAGGAAGCAACCTTGTATTGTTAAAAGTATTCCCTTGAAAAGAATTAATGAGATTCGGAAAGAAAGGAAAGCTAAGTCCACCAATTGTTGGACCCTTGGATATATTAAGAAGTATTGGGAAGTTAGCATATGAGCTAGCCTTACCCCAGAACATGTAGCAAGTCATAACGTGTTTCACGTATCAATGTTAAGGAAGTGTAATTCGGATGCCAGATAAATAGGGGCATAGGAGCGCATAGACATGCAACCAGACGTAACCTATATGGAGCAACCAGGAAGGGTATAGATTAAGAAGGAACGAGTGCTTAGGAGAAGGGTTATCAAACTAGTAAGAGTTTGATGGTAGAACCACAATGTGGGAAAATTGACTTGAGAGTTAGAAAGTGCAATACTAAGAAAGTATCCCTATTCATTTCTATCTGATTCCGGGACGGAATCCTTTTAAGGAGGGGAGACTGTAATAACCCCAATTTTTGGGATTTTTTTTTTAAAACCCTTATGAATAGTGTTTTTGCTGATTGAGAAAATTTTTCATGCCACACTATGTAGGGGTTCTGATATGGATATTCTGAGGTTTTATTAGTACTCTATATGGTATATAAGTGTATGCAAAGATCGTCAGAATCCAATTCCGAACACTTTGATTTTTCCCGGAAATACACTATATACGGAGAGAATTGAGTATAAGGTAACAGGATAAAAAGGATTTAAATTAAAGGATTATAATAGAGGATCATAAAAAGGAATATAATGTATTGAGAAAGGTTAAGGGAACCTAAGTAATAAAATCCCGGGTATGATCCCTCAAACGATAAACGAAAACGAAAGTTAAGCGAACCGTATAACAGATCAGCGGTCATTAGGCAAACAATTAGAAGCTAATCAAAGAGATTAGAAGGGATGATGACATAGCAATGTGACATAAGCATGACATAAGGGGAAGGAGATGTGGTTGATTTAAAACCACACAAAGTCAAGGCTAGAAAAGTAATTAACCAAAAACAAGACAAAAGGCAACCAACCAAGCCAAATTTCATTTTCATCAAAAAACACAAAACCCCCATTTTCTTCTTCAAGCTCTCGGCCTCTTTTCTTAAAAAATGAAAGTCCAAGCTCCTCCACTTACTATTTAGCAAGGTAATTATCCTAGCTTCTCCTAGTTAAGTTACATACTTCCTATAAGTTTAAGCTTCTAATTCCAAGCCAATCTTTTTCTATAAATCAAGAAAGAAGATGGTGAATAGTACTTTCTTGAAATTAATTTTTGTGTTCTTGATTTCTTTGAAAGAACAAGCTTGTAGGAGGTTAGATTAAGGCTTCCATGGGCATTCCAAGGATCTTTCATGGATTAAAAGCTTCAAGGAAGGTATAACTCTTCATGATCTTAGCTTTAAGTTTTGTTGTTTAGATTTCCTAATGTTTAGATGAAGGGTTAGGGTAATGGGTGTGTAATCATGTTAAAGCTTGTTATGCGTATTTTAGTTGGTGAGAGGCATGATTATTGTGTGTTTAGAGATTGGTTGATTTTGTGATATTTTTGAAGTTGGAAATCTTGGTTAATTAGTCAATGAACTTAAGTAAAACTCTTAGTTCATAATTGAGAAATAAGTATGAATTGGTAACATTGATTTGATGGGGCCGTTGGAGTGTGTTTTGGATGGATGTTGGTTGTATGATTGATTTGGGGTTGAATTGTGGTTGGTTTTGAATGGTTTAAATTTGGGAAATCACGTAAACATAGCCGTCGTAACGTCCGATTTTCTTTAGACTGTTTTTGTGCATAACATTAGGACCCGAGAACCCCCTGCTAGATTATGACCATTGCCATGTCTAGATAGCTTGTGTTACGAGCTTCGTTTTGATATGTGGTTCGTTCGATTCCGATGCACGATTTAGGAGAAACGACCGTTTTAAGTAACGGCGTTTCGCGAACGAAACATTTCCCCTCGCCTTACTTTGAAACATAGGTTAAAGGCCAAAAAGGATTAATTAATGTATGAAACATTTATGGTAAGTGTGTTAGGCAGTTGGTAAGACACTCGCGAAGGAATCGCCTTAAAACTCGTAAAGATTAAATTATTAAAAAATGGTGGAGCCGAGGGTATTCGAGTGACTTAAGAGAATCAGTAAGCACAAAACGAGCGTTAGAGTCTGAGTTGGTTAGAGTATAGATTTACAAGTGACTTTGGTTTAATTCCAACTTACTTGTTGTTTATAGGTTACCAGACTCGTCCCGAGCCTTTTTCACCCCAAGTTGCTCAGGCAAGTTTTCTACCCGTTATACTGTTGTTGTGATGTATATATGTATTTGCATTATCTTGCGATAGATGCATGTTGGTTAATTAGCAAATGTTGCAATATATTGAAGCATGCTGCTATGATATATATATATATATGCATGCCTGTTTCGTATTCTTGCTATATATATCTGTTGATTCAGTTGATAATACCTATGCTAGAGGATAGCGGTAACTTGCATATACACTTAGTATAGGGACCCAAAAGGTGGAAATATTTTCTAAACCGGGAGTCGAGGATCCCGAGTAGATTTTGTATATATGTATATATATACATATATATTTATATATATATATATGGTTATAGTTTTCAAAACTATTAATCGAATAAGGTTTATTCGATAACTTTATTTTATTTAATGAATATTATTACGAATATTCATTCGAGGGTTTATGACTTCTTTATTTTATTAAATGAATATTATTCAAATATTCATCCGAGGACTTATGAGTCCTTTATTTTATTATTGAATATTATTTCAAATATTCATCCGAGGACTTATGACTCCTTTATTTTATTATTGAATATTATTTGAATATTCATTTGAGGATGTATGACTCCTTTATTTTATTTAATGAATATTATTTATAATATTCATTCGAGGTATTATGACTCCGCTTATTACTGAAATATATTCTTTATTTTATTAAAGAATAAGGTGTCGATAATCAAACTTATTTTTGATTATTCAAATAAAGATATTACTTTCGTATAAGTATATCTTTGATTATTTACTATTCATTTCGAGTATAAGTTTTCCAACTTCTACCTCCATTATTCTTTATGGGAATATTATTTAAATAATAATATTCAGATATTTCTTTCATAATTGGGACTGATTTATTTCATAAATCAGCATTACTCCAAACATTCTTAAAAATGTTTTCGAGTCTTCAAAATGAATTTAAAATGGGTAGAGCGGATCCCAAAACTTGTTTTCAAATTCAAGATCTTCCATTTTAAGGGGACTTGAATACTCGCTCAAAAATCTAAGGGATCCGGCTCTGTGGTGTATTTTATATTCGCAACAAGGTTGCAGTTTTGGTAAATGAATTGATTACTTACCCAACGTTCGGGAAGTAAGTCCATCTATCGAGTCGGCATAAGCAACATGGGCTCAGTGGGCGTCCATGATAGTGTAAGTGGCTCAGTGGGAGTCCATCAAATGCATAAGTGGCTGAGTGGCAGTCCAACATAAGGTCCTATTGAGACCATGGTGATGACCAGTGGGGAATTCGTCCATCTACTAGTAGAAAAGGTTACTTATTGGTATCTTTGCCTGATCAGCAAGATATCAGGTTTATGCCAAAATTCTTTCCTTTCCAAATTTATTGGATATTGCAATTCTGTTCATACTTTACATGACAGAGGTTTTCAGGAAATGTATATATATATATATATATAGGTGTATATATATGTCGGGACTTAATGAAGTATCTCGTAACTTCATTATTTATAATGATATTCAAAGATTGAATCTATTCAAATCTTGTCTTGTAGTCTCATCTATGTGATGAACTTTTGAAACTAATTATAACTTGAACGGTGGTAGTTCAAGTAGTATTTGGGAAAGATATAAGTATATTGGGGTATCTTGTAACTTCATCTTTTAAACTTATATCTAATTAATAATTGTCTTATGAATGACAAAGATTTTCAGAAAAACGTTGAGACAAGGTTAGATATATGAGATCACCTTGCAACGATATTTTTTTATACAGTTATACACTGGGACTTTGTGTATATTATGCATGGAAGAGGACTTCCAATATTTTGAAAAGTATATATGTATATATATATATACTGAATATTTTGCGACTTCATCGCATTAAGATATCAACTTGGTTCATTTCTTTTGACCAAGACTTTCATGAGTATTATGAGTAGGCTCATATATTGTTAATCATTATACATATTATTTTGGTGGGCTTGCTGCTCACCCTTGCTTTCTTCTTTCATCACACAACATCAGATAGATAAGATGAACAGGACCAAGCTCCCAATTTGCAAGCGGATAGGAAACGTTCCGCAGCTTTCTGGAAGCGTTGAGGCCGCTGTAGCTGAGGTAGAAATTACCAATAGGCTAAGTTTTCAACTAATAATGTACCAGAATTATGTATCTTTATCAATTGTAATAATGGCAAAGAAATGTAAATCTATTCAGAAACCTTTTTAAGGTGTATTGACATATAATTGTGGAATAAAACGACTTGTGATTATTTTTTGATATTCATCTCTGAGACTATAACTTGTGGTGTGTGTGTTTATTGTGGGGTCACAGTACAGAGTAGTTGATTGTGTATTAAGATTGGGTGTTATTAAGGGAAATGGAACTCGTGACAACCTGGATCCCCTACCCCGGATCTGGGGGTGTTACACATACAGACCATTATTTAAAATACCACATCCATAAAGAACATTATCTCTAAGAATGGAACATTCATTATTCTTAATAATAAATGAAAAACCATCCAAATCCAACATAGGAATAGAAACAATATTCCTCACAATAGAGGCAACGTAATAACAATTATTCAGAATAATAGTCTTGCCCGTAGGCATATGTAAACTAAATGATCCTACAGATATGGCCGCAACCCTTGCTCCATTTCCCATACGTAGAATCACCTCATCTTTTTCAAGAGTCCTACTTCCCTTTAGTCCTTGCAACGAATTGCAAATATGAAAACCACAGGCGGTATCTAATATCCAAGTAGAAATTTGACCTAGTGACATATTAACTTCGATCATGAACATGCCTGAATCAGAAGCGGTAGTCTCACTACCCTTCTTCTTCTTCAATTATGCAAGGTAAACCTTGCAGTTCCTCTTCTAGTGCCCCAACTTGTTACAGTTAAAACAAACAGCTAAATTAGGACCAGTCAACTTGTGAGCATCTAGTATGCTCCGGAGTGATAGTGCAGAAGACATGACGAATATAGTAAATCTGTAAATGATAAACACATAACAACACTTAGCAAATATTCAATTTCATTTCAAAACACTATATGAATCGGGTCTTTATTCATAAGTGGTTCCCACTAGTTTATCTAATTTATTCAACCCCTAAGTGAAAATTAAGCATTCATAATGCTAGTGGGAATAGGGATCCTACATTCCATCACACAACCTCGACTATAGCACGAAATGTCATGTGATGTTCAATAGGCAAACAACTCTTGTCAATTACATCTTATGTTATTCCCTAATATAACTTTAGCCTCTTGAATAATTGAGTCACGGCTGTGGCACGACAAACTTAATATTCTAAGTCAAGTCTAACCCAACATTTTGTACAATTGAATCAGTCTCCAACGGCCCACGGCTGTAGCACGTAACGACCTTTAGATTCTAATTCAATGTACACATCTCTATGTAATAGACAAGTATTTCTTATTTCGAAATCAAAGCCTTCGGCTGTAGCACGAAACGACAATGATTTAAAAATAAGAACCACTTTCTATCATGTTGGAAGGCTATGACCGACACAAGCCCGTTGTGTCATTGGCCAATTACTACTTGATATTATTTAATTTTAGAGGGATTATATTACGTTACAATCATAATCATATTATAAAGAGATTTTTCCTTTTAAATTAAATATTTCAAATCAATAATCGATAATCAGATGATTCCCAGATCGGGTGGAGCATTGTCAAGAGCGTCACTTAATAACCCTTTCTTACAGATAAAAATCTGTTGTTGACAGAATCATCCTTTCTCTTAATATTGAAAATTCATATTCAATTACGTGTTTCATAAACACAAGAATCTCATGATCGTATTCATAATATTTATATTAAGGTCATGAAAAATTTCACTATACTAGATTGTCTAACAAACGCCTTATGTTAATTAAGTTCACCTAAATCTATCATCGCATGATAAACTAAGCATATATCATATATATAAGCATGAATAAACGTAAAGGTAGGAATGTTACATCATGTAGCATATTGTTCTAAGCATTATACATTTCTATGTATCACATGAGGCATTTAAAAGCAATTAAAACAGTCAAAAACAGCTTTAAAACACTACTGTTAGCTATAAACAGTTGGAAATAATTTCAGAAAATATCATATAATATACCATTAGATGCGTCTCGAAAAGACGAATCCAACGGCACCAAGCACGCCTCATTCTGACCAAGCATGCGCCCACACACGCCCCGAGAAGAAAATCCACGCGCCGCCACACGCACACGCGCTGTCAGGCGCGTGTCCGACTGTCGCCCACGCGCCCCCACGCGCACACGCGCCCTAAACCCTAAGCTGACGTCAGCATGACGTCATCTGATGACGTCAGCATGATGTCAGCACATGGTTGACCATTGACCCGCGCGTGTCTAACACGCGCCGCGCGTGACACACGAGCGCGTGTGCCCCACGTGCGCATGCCAGACGCGCGCTCCTCTGCCCGTTTCAGACTGTCACCGCCGCCTTTGTACTGCTGCCGATTTCTCCATTGGAGGTCGTGCCTCACCAATCAATACAGACTAACAGTGCTCTTCTTTTAAAAATACAGCAGCATAAACATATATATATATATACTAACAGATTATATATATATATATATATTTATTTAATTACGAATTTAATTAAAACAACTTCAAAAATTCATAACAATTAATCCATACATCATAAAATTATGAAAAAAATACCCAGACGATCTACAACACTTGTTGAACCCAGATCTACAGTCAAAATAATTCCGAGAAATAATTTCTAATTAGTCATAATTAATCCATGATATAACTTGTAAAAATCATAATTAATTCATACAAGCACATAAAATTCTAAAATTTTTATCACAGATCTATATGCATACAACCTATGCTCTGATACAATTGTAGGATTTTATCTATCACGGAAGCATGGTAAAACATATTTATTGATATAAAATCCATATAATATGCATACAGATCGTAAATTAAATCGAGAGATCGTTTCTAACCTTTAAAAGCGATCCAAGAACCAGGAGCGGAGATCCTTAGCAGCTGTTCCTCAAGTGTGAAGCACTCCACCGGTATCCAACAAGAAATCGATGTAATGGAGGAGGAGGAGGTGGAGAGAATTAGGATTTTGTAAATTTTTAGGTTGAGGCAAAATAGGGTTTATAATAGTATATTTATAGGCAAAATTTTCAGCTGAAAATTTTCCCATAAAATATTATTATTATTAACCCTTTATTATTTTCACTAATAATTAAAACACCTTTTAATTATTAATCCTTTTTCTAAACACTTTAGAAATAATTCTCTCTCTTGATTTAATTTCCAAAAATTAAATTCTTAATTAATAATATTAAGAACTTTTCTTCATTAATTTATAATCAATTAAATCTCATTTAATCAATTATTAAATTTGCCAATTAATTATTTATTTCATAAATAATAATTATCAGCCATTATTAATTAATTCCTCCACCATTAAATCATTCTCTTTTATGGTGTGACCCTGTAGGTTCAATATTAAGCCGGTAGTAGAAATAAATAATAATAAAACTATTTTATCATTATTTATATAAATTCTCTAATTCATTAAATATGATTAATTAATTAATCATATTTATTCTACATCGTGAGGGATACTTCTCAGCATATCGCGACTATCCGGATAATACGAATTCACTGCTTAAAATACCAAGAACCTATTCAGTGAGTAGTTATCGTACAATCAATTCCTTCTACCCTGCAATGTCACGATTAAATACAAGGCATGAAACTTGTGTCAAACCTATCTTATTTAATCACTTGCTTTCCCATTCACTATGCTTAGTTCTATTTAATGTAAATTGGAAACTCCTTTCTAATTTCATTTACTCTTGCCAGAGATTCCTAAACTAGCATAAGTGGATCAACATTGAACATTCTCTTCCTTCACTGGAAGGGGTAGATACTTTATTGATCATACACTATCTTCGTGTACAAATTCCTATACCCAGTAGAGCCCTTATAATTGTCCCTGGAGACTAAGAACTAAACCAAAGCATAGTTCATTGTACACAAGATGGCTATGATGACCTCAAGTCTAAGGATACTTGTATAACTATCACTATATGAACAACTGCTGACACGTGAGTGAACTCCATCAGTTGTTCAACTGTGTGAGTCATGTTCAGTGAACTTATTCTATAATAAGCACCTACATACTAGCTATAGTGTCACCACACAAATGACTATGAGAACAGACATCCTTCATAATGAAGCAAGCATAGTATGTACCGATCTTTGCGGATTATTAATTACCAGTTAGTAATCCTACGACCAAGAACTATTTAGGTTTAGAGTTATCATCTTTTAGGTCTCATTATTATGATCTCATCACAATCCATAAAAAGCTTTACTCTAAACTGTGGTATATCTTATTTAAACACTTAAAATAGATAGAGCCCGCAATAAAAACAAAACAAGTCTTTTATTAATATCAATGAAATCAAAACAGATTACATAAAAGTTATTCCTAAATCCTCATACATGATTGGACTTAGGACATATCTCTTTCAGAATGTAATCTATTTTTCTTTTATTAAACAACAGGGAACCCTTGATTGTAATACTTATCTTATTATAATACGGGTGATCAGCCCGTACCGACCTCCATCTGGTCGTTATGGTACCTATGACATTATTTCAGCCTTATGTCGGACTAGCCTCGCTAGCCTCTTACATGACTGGACTAGTCCCACCAGTCTCTTACGTCTCTATCCAATCCATCAGGAATTCGTTTGGAAAACCTTTGTGTTGGAAGAAGGAAAATAGTTGACTAAATTCATTTTAGCATTACCAAGAATGTGAAATCATTTGGACTCATTCAAGTTAAAAATCATTCTGAAGTTCAATTTAAGATTTCAAGAAAAGTGAACGAATCAAACGTACAAAGGAACTGGATCAAATGATAAATAGGGTGTACTAGTTCCAAGTTAGAAGAGTTTCAAAGATCAACACATGACAGGGTTCACAGGTTATCGAATAATCCAGATTAATCAAGGCATTATGCAAAGGAAATCATAAAGGTTCTCTTAGGGTTTACGAGATCATAAGATAAAAAGGGAATAATAAGGTAATCAAGGTACAAATCAACAGGGTTACTAAAAAGGGTCGAACATGGTTTGATATCAAATTGTCACAGGAAACAATATTAGGGTTTCTCATAATCAATAAAAGGTATATCACAATTGCAATAAAAAGTCACTACTTTATCATGGCATCAATAATTTCCTCTCTATAATCAATTCATAAGAGAAGGCAGGGTTATTTGCCTTAAATCGCTTTCCTGCTTAATGGGTACTGAGCTACTGCCACCTAAGATATCTTTTCCTTTCCTAGCCTGAATGCCTCCGCTATCAAAATCTACAATCCAAAACAGAATCCCTAATTAGCAACTTACTCAACACTCGGCGTTTCTCAGGACGCCTAACGATTACCCCATATCACGATATCACTCAACTCGTATACTCAAGTATAATCATAGTATATTCACATAATACATAGTACAATATACCTTATACTTAAGGATCTATACCTTAACAAACAATCGCGATTCGTATAACTCGACAACAAAACAACTCATTCCTTTCTTTTTAATCAAAAATTCGAAATATGTAGAAATCAGAATTTCTTATATGCTTATTCAAGGAGAATGATGCCTTTATATAGGCTTTGTACAGACAAGAGAATATTTGGTAATAAGTGCCAAATATTCAGTAATAACTACCTACGATTCTGTATAACTAAGTCAGCCTATAATTAATCTAACTATATCAATTATACATCAATTATACAGCTTGATTCCCCATTTATAGGGAACTGAATATGAACAGAATATTATAGATTTTATCTTCAACAAAATAAAACAATCAAACCAAGAATTCAACATGCAAACACTTAATGTTATCATGCATAATCTAGATTTACATCCAAACCTTTTTTTTAAAGAAAACCGAACCAAAAATCAAATCTTTGAACCAAAATCCTTTGTAAAACTCGAATCAAAATAAAACCCTTTTTTTATTAGTAAAAATTCAAACTCAAAATCACACAATCATATCGAAAGATTCTTTAACCACTTAAACATCAATTACCCTTGACAAGCAACCACTCCTCCCCTTTTTATAATAAAAAATCGAACCCCAACATCAAGACAAAATCAAACAAAATTACATGCATCCATTTAAAACTAACATGCTACTACCAAACATCAACTAACTTCATGTTAGGTCACACACACTATAGAGGGGGTGAATACAATGCATAATACAATCAAATCGAACTTTAATATCTTAAGTAACATAAAACAAACTTTATTGAAACAATAAACTCTGTTACAGTATGGAACTGTTACCTCTCAGTGATGAACAAATATCACGAGAGCTGCTAGGGTTACAATGAATAATCTTCTCGAATATGATAACACTTATAGTGTAAACCCTATGTCTGTGTTTATATACTACACAGTTACAAGATAATCGCTAATTGATATGGAATATAATTCTGCTTCCTAAAATATATCAATCAGATATCTTTTCTTCCAAGTATTCCATTCTTCACGGAACTCCTTCTTCATGCATATCTCTTCTTATGTTTATCTTGATCTTCTTTCCTTTAATCAGCTACGGTCCTTATCTGATCGTCCTTCAGCACTTAAGTTCTGATATCTAACTTCTGATGATTATCTCCTGATAATATAAGTACTGATATCCTTAAGTCCTGACTTCCAGTATAAGTACTGATCAACGGTTAAGTACTGATTTGTCCTGTTAAGTAATATCTGAAATCTAAACATAAATTATATTAGCCATGACATTATCAAATATATCTAACACTTCAAACATCATTTCCCCACACAATTTTTATCAAAAATTTGAACCTAACATGTGTTCAAAATCGAATGAAACCTTGAAAATCAACATGCAATGATTTCTAGTAACATGTATAGGAGTTTTGATGACATGCATCCACTTTTATCCAACTAAACACATAATCATCTACCAATAATCCTTAAAGCCAAACTTCTAAGCATAAAAACTTGATTAATAACCAAAAACTCAAGTAAACATCAAACAACCAACATGCATTCTATATCACATCATGTTTATACTAAATCATTTTGAAAATCACATTTTACAACACACCGACTCTCATTTGATCACGGCCGGTGGTGGTCGAACTCGAGGGTGCCCATGCACGGGTCTCCCTTCGAATTTTAGACCTTAAATCTATAATAAAACTTGTGAACTATGCACTCCTTTGAATCCACCTCAAGAAATCATATTTTCTTGAATAAATTTTAAAAGAGGGTTTCGTTGAACTCAATCAAACACTTACATGCGAAGGTGTATAGTGTAGAGGATTGAAAAAAATGATGATTGATTGTAAGATCTTTGAAATCCAACTAGTTCTTGAGGTTGCATGAGAGAGAGAGAAAAAAAGAAGAAAAAAGAAAGAAAGAGTGAGCCAAGAGAAAGAAGAGAGTGGGGAGGAAGAAAGGAAGATTGGGTGTATTTATAAGTGAATGGAGGGGCAAAATGGTCTTTTGCCAACTAATTCAAGAAACTTTTTTTCTTTTATCTCTTTATTCTAAAAATCAAAAATCAATAAATCTCTCTTTTATAAAATATAAAACCTCTTTATAAAATCAGAAAATGTAACAAATCTCATTTTTAAAATAAGAAGCATAAAATTAGCTCTTCTCTCATATCTTAAAATAAATTTTTAAGTGAATAGATTATTTGTTATGGATTTTACAAATAAATCCAAATAATAATATTAAACTTTATAAAATCATTTTAAAAACTAAAATCATCAAAATAAATCCAACTATTATTTTTAAAAAGCCCCTTAGACTATTTTAAAGATAATAAAGCAAATCTCGCACCTAGATCGCATTCGTATAATTTTATAAAAATGATTAAAGACCAATAAAATCTTTATAAAATCATTTAAAATACCACTGAACACAAATTTGAACACGTATACATCAAATATCATACAGACACACAAGATCATCAAATATAATTCACATTCGCACTCTTAAACACTTTAATCCCTTTTAATACGAGTCCCGTTGAGCTTGACGGCCCGATGACACAGCTTAATCCTTTAGCTGACTCATCAAACTGGAACGAGTTTCTTTACGTTCTCAATCAATATTATACAATAACGATAATTAACCCCAAAAGCATTTAACCTTTTATTTAATCGCATAATTCACAATTACAACACAAAATTATACTTAATTCACTTAATCACGTCGCGAAATTCCTAATCGCGAAATTCCTAGTCGTTACATGCATCCTATGCCTATATAAGGGGACTCACCCCACAAATCAGAATTATATTTTTTGACTTGATCCTTGGCGAACAGCAAGATACGTAAGCATCTTGTGAAATCACATTGAGTCACGAAACACAAAAACAACTAAATGGAGTCTTGAAACTCACAAACCCTGACATTAAATATACCCTAAGTTTTTATTCATAACAATATCTATATATATATATCACATATATTTGACAAAAATATGAAAATAATTTCAAGTAAAGTTTTTTGAGTAAATGGGTAGAAATAGAGAATAGCACGACATGAAAGTATGTTGAAGGTGAGAGGAGCAAGTTGCATTATAGTAAAAAACAGGGGATGATTAAAATAAGAAAAAAGGGCAGTAGAATATAAAGTAGGACAATTTGACAGGGAGAATTAAAAAAGGGGATGCAATGCAAGTGGTAAGTGGAAAAAATATATAGAAATGAGGCAAGTGGGGGGATAGATTCTTGATACATGTATGTAAATTAGGCAGGGGGGATGCATCAATCTGACAACACCCTAACAAAAAATGAATACAAGAGTGGGGACGTCACGTGGATTGCTCGAGTTGAGATGTTCCCTTGTACTAGTAGAAGAAAGAGAGAAAGCAACTAGATAGCATTTGACAAAAACAGCAGTAGCATGTATCCCCCTTCATCTTCTTCTTCTTCTCAGGGTCAGGGTCAGGGTCAGGGTCAGGGTCAATCGAATCTGAGGCACAATAACAGCGGTGGTCTTAACCGATACGACTCAGCTCCAGGCTCATTTCTAGCTGCGGTTGATTCAGTGATTGGACAAGCACGTTCCAAACAACAACTCTCACCCTTAGCATACTTTTCTTCTTCTTCGTCTGAAGCTGCTGCTGCTGCTGCTTCAGGTATAACAACAACAACAACAACAACTGCACCGCCTGATCATAATTTGTCTATGAATGGCTTACAGGGATCGTATGCTTCTTCCTCATCTCCTTCCTCAAACTCCGCCCCCTTGATTCGTCATAGTAGTTTGCCCGCTGGCTTTTTGAATCGTGTGCCTTCCGCTGATAATGGTATCTTTTCTTCTTGCCTTCTAATGTTTCATTTTAACCGTCGTTTAATTTTAATTTTAAAAATAGCTTAATTGGGGACGTGGAAGGATCTATGAAGGGGAAGTATACTCATAAAATTAATTTTTACATTTTTTCACCATTATTTTTTTAAAAAAATGTATGAAAGTGCCCCTCAAAATTCATCAAAATTCAAAAATATAAAGAGGTATTTTCGAATTTGTCCGTGTCCCCCTAAACTAAAATTCGTGGACAGTGACTAGGGAGTATTACTTTTGGATAAATGACAAGATCAAATCAATACTACATGATTAACTTTTTTACCATTAGTTTAGCGATCCTAATATTTTCTTAAATTAGTCTTTCCTTTGTTAGGTAATTTTGTTAAGAATGATGTTCAGAGAACTAGCCTAGTTTAGTTGATTTAGTTTTTCAATCATCCTAATAACAGAAAATATTAAACTACCTTTTATCTCGCCCCTAGTTTTACAGGGATTTTGGTTTTGAGAAAAGTCTACTACTATTTTTGTGTGATGTGACACTCTTTTGTCCTCGTTTACAAATAAACTCGTATATAGAAGCAGTCAAAGAATAGTTTGTATATTCGCCCTTATCTACAAAATAATATAAAAATACAATCAAAGTTGGTTTCCGTATTTAGTGAATGACAGGTGAATCACTCATTTCTTTACCTACTTTAGTCTCATTCTAGACACGCATTTCAAATTTCCTATAAAGTCTAATTTGATAATTTATCTTAATTTTTTTTGTATAAAATTGAAAAATTATATTTCTATTTTAAAAAAAATATTTAAAATTATTCATGGAATTATACTTTACAGGAGTCTTTAAATACGTGCCGATACCCATCCTCAGTGTAAAGAATCTAAAGAATCTGTAGCGACGGGGGAGTAGATCAAATTTTCATGCAACAATTTCGGATATTTACCCTCATCTACAACATACAAAATTATATTAAGACACAGTCAAAGATTGTTTCCCAAAATATTAAATGTAGGTAAATGGATGTTTTGTAGTAAATTTTACATCAAATTTGGAACGTTGAGTTTGTTATATTACCATGTATCATGTATGCATGCTTCTTTTTCATTTACATAGGAATGTGTTGTACCCACCTGTACTAATGAGTATTAGTAGTAGCATACTCCACTTTGCTCCACTAGTTTTAAAAAGGGTGGAAAACAAATGCATATAAGTAAATATAGTTTCACTTTTTCTATTAATTATGCCCCAAAGTTTTTTACAAGTAATTTGGGAAAACTTTTGGGATATTTTCCGGGGCATTTGCTCTGGAATTTATGACAACTTAACTAACCTTAATTTATTATAAAGTTTACATAATACAGATCCGTAATATGGATATCGTATCAGGTTTTTCAGTAAGCAGGGGAGTGGGAGGCTATAATTCTCATGGGGCCCCAGATAATGCAAGCGGAATACAGAGGTTGAACTCTCAATTGAGCTTCACTAGACAAGATTCTCTTTCTCAGATAACTGAGGAAAGTGAGAATGCTGAACATGACATCCATGCAGAAGGGCGTAGAAAAGCTACTCATTCTTTTGCTACAGCTAGTTTCGGGATGGGATCATGGGATAATTCCAGCAATATAACATTTTCAGGAGGACGAGGAAAAAGAGCTAAAAATGATAATGGCGGTTGCCTAAACATAACAGAATCGCAGGTATTTATTTATATTTAATTGCAGCAACATTCGAGGCCACTATTGATTATAATTACATTTGCACTAGTGAGACTTCTTTACCTTCCTCCTGCAGTCAGAGGGCAGGACGCATATACTATACTACTATTTAAATCATTACTTTCCAATATTTCTTCAATTTGAGTTCTCCTTTAACTGGATCTAGTTTTATTTCAGTTCCAGTTTGGCTTGTCAGAGATGGCTTTAGATATGGCTTCGATGGAACATATGATGGAAATTCCTCAGGACTCTGTACCTTGCAAAGCTCGAGCAAAGCGTGGGTGTGCCACACACCCCAGGAGCATTGCTGAAAGGGTGTGTACAAAATTTTAAAACAAATTTGTTCTCCCTTTACAAGCTTAAGTGTTTAAATCATTATTAATACTAATTATATTATCTGTACTACATTACCCATCAATCCATATTGACCCCGCATGAGCCCATGAAGTACAAGTTTACTTTTATGATACTGTATACATGTCATGACTTCTATGTTAGATCTTGGTACTCTACTGCAGAATACAATTAATAAATACTACATTAATTTTTGTTAACCAGAAATTGTTTGGCGATAGCTCTATGGATTCAAGTCTCTTTAAATTAGCTAACTTCTTTTTCTTACCTTCTTCCGATTCTGTTTTCCCCCCAGTATTTTACTTTATAAGTTAACTTCAGGGTGTCCAATAATTTACAGAAAGAGCATGAATCTATGTAACACGCTACCTTGCTAAGTATTAAATTAAAAACCATCTGGCTTATGAGATTCTATAAGATAACTGAAGTGTACAAAGAATATGTACTTCACTAATTAAATTTTCTTTACTCTATATTAGAATCGGGTTTGCAAGTAGCTACTCATTTCTGACATTGATAACCAAGGAGAAGGCATGTTAATAGATTTTAATGGTGGGAGTGGTGTTATCTTTTTTTCTCTAATATATATTATCATAATATCATGTCATGAAGTATTAATCTTTTACTCTTTTGTTTAGCTTAAGATATCTCTAATTTTAGACCTAAAAGTATCAATGTTCTAGCAAGGATATCCTCTTATTAGCTCTCAACTGTATCAAATTGTTACATGTTACAGAAATTTGAGCAGTTAACAACCTTCCGAACTTCTGTTATATATTAATTTGAAATTTCTGTTTAATTTAGGAGAGAAGAACACGAATTAGTGGGAAATTGAAGAAGCTACAAGATCTTGTTCCTAACATGGACAAGGTAATATCTTTACTCCTGCTATTCACTTAATGGTGTAGTTTAATGTACAGGATGATTTAAAACTTTATGTACATTTGGAGCTCATCCTTACTGAAACACCTTGATATTTATCGAATGAATATATAAGTCTACCCATGCCCATACTCCTTGCTGGCTTTAGCTGCCATCCAGAAAATCATAGTAAAAGAGTGTTCAGCTTTGTGATTGTTGTGTTGTTGCAGCAAACTAGCTATGCAGACATGCTAGATTTAGCTGTTCAACATATTAAAGGTCTTCAAACACAGGTTCAGGTCAGTTTATGCTCAACATCTACTTCTTTATGCATCACACTTCCTGTTCTGCAGATGGATATGTTGTATATGATATTTAGAGAGATGTTTGATTGTTTACATCAAATTATTGTCAGCTATATGCATGCTATTTTTATTACTCGCCAGTCTGTACTCCATTTTCACCACAAGTGTATAAAATATTTAGCAATAACGGGTTGTCTGAATATTTTGCTCTTCTAAGATTTCAAATTACGGAATACACAGCTAGAAAGTTTCTATCTAAATAATGATGCAAACCTCAATTAGAGATACTCTGACATTGTACCAATACCGGCCTACACAGGTCTTCTAAGAAATGCAATTGAACAGAACATAAGTATGGACCATATGAGTCTCAGGTGATTTCGATCAACATGAAGAGTTGGTACCCTAGGATGTAGATAAACAAAAGAGCAAACTTTGTCAACAGGTTGAAGAGGCTATGCACTGTGCAGTAGGATCTTAGATCAGTAGGATCTTAGATGATGGATAAGGCAGAGTCTTAAAGTATTGCCCCAGAGTCTCGTGACCATAAGGCTTTTGCCCAGGGTATCCATAAGGCTGCGTACCCTGTATACAGCTTTTATATACCAAGCCCTTCACCACTTACCTTTTCAGTTCTATAGACATCCAAATGATATCCCCTAAATTTCATTTCAGGGGTTAAAAATACGCATTAATGTTCATTAGAGAATGCACATCAACTACATGATTTTCTACCCAATTTATGACAGTTTTTTCACATGGTTTTTCTTTTTAACTAGTTATCGTTTCTGTTCTGCAGAAGCTTAACACGGACCTTGAACACTGCACATGCGGATGCAAGCAAAATACGCCATGCAACCAATAACGAAAACTGAAGACAGAGAAATTTTGTGTTACCATGCAAATCATTATTTAACGAAGAAAAGTTGGAACGTAATTTGCACATTGATTAAGAAGCAAAGTATTTTTATTAGACTTTTTTTGCTTCTTGTTCTTTCTCATAAATTTTATTATGTACATTAATATTGTAACCTGAACCGTTAAATCTCTCTTTTTTAATGTCTGTTTGTTCGTAAATTAATTAACCTGGTTAAAAACTAATGGGTATATTATGTATGTTGCTGGGAGAGTGTTAAGACCAAAAGGTAACTACAGAAAAGATGAATGTAATTATGTCATATTTTCGTAATATAGAAATAATATACTAAAGATTACGACAATAAAAACACGCACAAGATTTCGGGGTATAGTTTCTATGTAAAAAAATTAAACTTTAAATGGTTGCTTACACTTTTAAATACAAAAGAACAATAGATTCAAAGTGTCAAAATGAAAGAATCAATACAAGATAAATTACCAAATCTATGATTATTTTTTATCACTTTAAAAATTATAACTCTTATCAGGAATTAAACAATATTATCAAAAAGGTTATAACTAATGAGTATATGTGTAAGGTTTTCATTGGTGTGAACAAAATTGGACCTAATCTTTTTGTTAGGTTCCGAAATATCGTAAAAGGGAGGTTGGATACGATACTCATCAAATTAAAAAAATTCGAATCTTTTGCGGATAAATAATTTAGTGTTCGGTTAGTGATTTCGTATTCTTGAGATGAATAGTGTTTAGGACAATAAAACGAGAAATACGAGATATTCGGGAAAATATATATTCATTTATAAATCCCCGAGAGTTTCTACACTCCAGTAAATAAATTAACCGATACAAAACAAGAACAACAATGTTCTTACTTTTACAAAGATATACAAATTAAATCATATACAATGATCTAACTTTTGTTTATTTAAGGATTTAATTACCGGATAAAAATTATAATGCCCCTATAAATATACAAGAGTTAAACCGAGTATTATAACGTTTCTCCGGTGAGAAATTAAACAGATATTCAAGGTGCCTGAACTTATCTGTAAATCTTTACTTCTTGTTATCAGCTCTCGTTGTTGGAGAAGAAGATAAACAGAATAATTGAATTGAATCTGCTGCTTGAGTGTGGGCTTTATATCAATTGCAATATGTGGTTAAAAATCAACCACATAATTTAATTGATTGTACAATAAAGTTGTGGCTGAGATATGATTTGTAACCGGGGAGCTTTTCTTTTACTTGCGATCAGAGGGAGAATTGTGGCAACTTATTTTTCTTACTGGCGAACTGAGGGGAAGGTACTTAGCTTCCCTTTTTCTTTTTAATTTAACTTGCGACCAAGTTACTAGTACTTGTACACTCATTGGCGACTAAAAGGGAAAACAAAGGACTTGTGCTTAAATAAAGAAAACAAAAGACATGACTTGTTTTATGACTCCCCTGCGCGTGAATGAACGGAGAACCTGGCCAACTTGCATGCATGGTTAGACTTTAAGTTTTAAATTAAAAACTCTATTAAATCATAAAATAAGATTATAGGTAATTTAAAACATAAACTAGTTTTGATTTATAAAATAAACTTATTGAAAGTTTATAAAATAAATCACTTTAAGTTTATTTAGTAAATTAATTTAAAATCCATTAAATAAATTTAATTAAGTTACTAATTAAACTTAAATTTGTCCAATTCCTGGAGTTGTTTAGCTGTATACCCTGCACACCTCTTCTCGTACTTTAACAGATCAATATTCAATCCAAGTACGCTCTTCAACTTAACAAATTCTTCTATAAATAATACTCAGATTCCTTTCACAAGTTGTTGATGCCTAGTGCAACTGGCCTGGTTCACATATTACTAACTCTGATTCAGGTCTTCGTATTATGGCCTTGATTTCATTGTTAAACTTGCAACAACTTCATCGCTTCAAACACTGACTATCAATAAACAAATGTACTTTAACTGGAATCTTTTCAGGTACTGAGACAATGTCTTCATTATCACTACAATCTTGAATATTTCATTTACTATTCTTCACTGACGCTTGGATATATAAATGAAATCATGTCAGTGAGTATAACTTCAAGGCTGCAGCTGTCTTCTTTAACCTTTGTCTATACCCTATCTTCAATTCTTCAGATTCCTATACTTCGAACACTGTCTATTTTCAATCAACCCTAATACCCTGAAATCTTTCGGTGGCACTTATACACTGAATCTTCATCATTTCTGAAACCATGAAAGTCTTTAACCTTTATTCTTCACTGAGGCATGAATATATTAATGAACTTCTTTCAGTGACCTGTAAACAGACTTCAAGCTTTCTTCTAATCTTTTGATTTTTTGTATTTGCCTTGTCCTCGTTTCTTCTTGATTTCTTGTATAGGCGTAGTATTATTTACCTATCCTATTCTAGTACTGAGTTATCACGTATACTGTTCATAGCTACGTAGTCTCACCAACAATATCCCCCTATTTGATTGTTAAAACTAACAAAAAAATTAAATAGAGAGGATAACTCAACTAACAACTAGAAAAAATAAAGTACCAGGACTTGCAAATAATGCTACTGGTTTTTTGGATCAAATTCTGCATTTTTAGATTTCTTAAGTAACTAAAATGAAAGATGCTTGTTCCTCTAGCACTGAACTTATCTTCAAGTAGTTTCATCTTCATTTCCCTGGTTCTTCAAATCTCAGCCAGATAACACTTCCCAATCTTGAAGTAATCATCAACAGCTTCCTTTGTACAATCACATTTCCTGTTGAGAAGCACATATCTCTCTTGCTTCTCACCCAATGAGAATCAACTGCTTAAAGGAGATCACCTTCGTTACCACCTCTCTCGTACAATAGGATCCGCAGATAAAAACCAATGGTACTCCCCTTTTAGAAAACAGCTTCTCCATTATGAAGAATAGTGATGAACCAATCCACTTCTTCTGATAGCTAGGAAATGACCTTCGTGTTTACCACACCTCCCGTATAATAGCATCTGTAGTTACAAACAACAATGGTGTGATGTAGTGTACACGTGCTTTACCTTTTTCCTCATGCCTGCTATTCTTCCTCTTTAGTTGAGGAATTCTCCAAACTATTATTTAAGCTTTTATCTCCCCCTTAGAGAAGGAATGTATGATGTTATCTGAAAGAGTTCTCATATTTTACTTGGTTGGAAAAGAAATAACAAGTCATAGTCTGATCAACCATGTCCCTTTAAATGCTATAGAAATGGCTTCACTATTGATCATCCTGTTAACCAACCTTTCAAACATCCTTATACCTCCCAACTGTTAGATCACAATTTTTAGGCCCAACTATTCGAATCCAATCTGAATACGTTAGGTCCTTAAGAGTTAGGTTCCAGTCATAAACAGATTTTAGGTAAGGTATCGTGTTAGTTCCCTAGTTAGGTCACGAAGTATCAAGAACCAAGTTTATGGGTATGGAATGGGATATGATATTTCTCTTTCTTCCTCACTGTGAGTGTGTGATTCTATTTTATGTACCTCACAAGTGTTTCACTCTCCTCTCCACTCGTGTTTACACTCATTCTCACAAGTGTCTCTCATAGCTCCAAAATCCAGCTATACTTGCAAGGAAAATCACCTTAGCCATCCTTAAGGAGGTCACATATGGTGCAATGGGAGTTCGTAAATCCCTATCCTTGTTAGACTCATCAGATGAATCTGATTCATAATCTACATATTTCTAGTTTCCCTTTGAGGGTTCCAGATTTGAACTCTGGGAAGGTAAATAATGATGCAAAGAATTTAGCAAAAAGATCAGAATTTCCTTCTAATGTCTATGAAGACATTTCCTTCTGACTCATCAGGTAAATCTTAATCATTGTCAGCAAGTTGCCGATCTACGCCTATGTCACATCCATTATCCGCAGATGCATCCAGGGGATTTAAGCCTGGGAAGGTAGACACTGACCACTAACATATGGCTATTGGATCAGTATCCTCTCCTAACATCTCTAAAGGCAATTGGTCCATTAAAGAACCTTGAACAACTGAATATGGCCTTAAAATGGTCGAAACTCTTTGTTAGGAATATGTTGTGAACTTGATGATAAATTAAATAAAACACCTTGGTAGATTTAACTTTGTGAATTTTGTAGCACTTGATGGATGATCAAATTTAGTCCTGACGGATGACAATTTGACATCCACCGGGTAAGTAGCTTATGTAACAATAAGTATTGTAGCACATTTATGTAAACAACTTTGTGTAGATTCCGTAGGAGTATTTCAGTCATGTTGACTACTAGTGGATATGCAGAATAGGTTGATTAATTATAAATAAGAGATGTCTTGTAATTATGTATAAGTGAAATGGAGTCAAGTGACAAATAGCTACCCGACGGATGATCAATAAAGCTACCCGACGGATGATCAACAAAGCTACCCGACGGATGATAAACATGCACCCGGCGGATGATCAAATTCAAATATCTGTTGACAGTGACAACACAGTCACATGCGTTGGGTGTTTGTAAAAAGAATGTGGCAGCATGTTAAGCAGGAATTTGAGAACAAAGAAGCATTACCATTTCCATGCAATTTTGAAGATATTCAAAGATGTTGGAATAAAGTAGTGAAGCAGCATGGAGTTAGACTATATATGTTTGTTTTATTATTCTGTATTATTATCATATAAACTTGGTGATATATAAACCAAGTGTAGCTAATAGAACATTCAATTAAGCAAACACACTTCATAGAGAGATAGAAAAAGTTGTACTTGTCAAGAATTTCTCTATAGTTTGTTTGTTCTACTTGTGAAGCAGCTGTGAGCCATTTTAAGCTACACCGAGTTCTCAAACTATATATATATATATATATATATATCTGGTGGATACATTCAAATCCACCAGAAAGTTTTAAAAGCTTGTGTTTTTATTACACTGTGTTTTGATTTATATAATCTTTTCATTCCGCACTCTGCAAATCAAACACTCATATATATTCAGTTAGAACAGTTTTAAAATCATGAAAAAGTAGCCAGAATTACATTCAACCCCCTTCTGTAATTCTTGTTGTATTGTTAAAAAATAATAATTGGTATCAGAGCAAGCTCTTGAAGTACAAAGAGTGTAAAGATCACAACAAACAATAAGATGGACAAGAAGGATGTTGGAGTCAAAATTCCATTTCTGGACAAAGACAATTATCACCACTGGAAGGTGAAGATACACCTCCATCTTCTTTCTCAAGATGAGGCCTATGTGGATTGCATAGAGAGAGGTCCTCATGTACCAATGAGAGCTGCAACTGGCAATGAATCATCTGTTCCCAAACCTAAGCATGAATGATCAGAGCCTGATATTGAGCAAGTCAGGAAAGATAAGAAGGCCATGAATATATTGTTCAATGGAGTTGATGGTGACATGTTTGATAACATCATTAACTGTAAAACAACCAAAGAGGTTTGGGACACAATCCAAATTATTTGTGATGGTACTGAGCAAGTAAGGGAGAACAAGATGCAGCTACTGATTCAGCAATATGAGCATTTCCACTGTCAAGAAAGTGAGTCTCTCACTAATATTTTTAGTAGATTTCAAAAGCTACTAAATGGTCTGAAGTTGCATGAAAGAGTCTATAAAAAAAAGACTCTAACCTCAAGTTCCTTAGATCTCTTCCAAAAGAGTGGAAGCCAATGACATTCTCATTGAGAAATTCTCAGGATTACAAGGAGTTCACCTTGGAAAGACTGTATGGCATCCTAAAAACTTATGAGCTTGAAATAGAGAAAGATGAGAGGATGGAGAAAGGAAGGAAGAAAGGAGGGTCCATAGCACTGGTTGCTGAGTTAGAGAAGGAGAAAGAGATGAAGGTAGAAGCTGTTGAGTCTACATCAAAGGTCTGTGAAAGTAAGGGTAAAGGGATGGTAGCTGAAAATGAAGATCACTTGAGCCAAGATGACATGGATAATATTGATGAACATCTCACATTCCTATCCAGAAGATTTTCCAATCTCAAATTCATAAAGAATTTTGGAGCAGCCAAGCCATGTAGAAACATGGTGGATAAATCCAAATTCAAATGTTTCAAATGTGGCTTGGCAGGGCATTTTGAAAGTAAATGTAGAAAGTCTGATTCTAGCAAGAAGATGTTTGAGCCTGTTGATTATAAACAGAAATACTTTGAGTTGCTCAAACAAAAGGAAAGGGCTTTCATCACACAATGAATCATCAATGGGTGGGCTCTCTGGCTCGGGAACAGGGTCACGCTCAGGAATCATGACATCATCAACCAGATCTACCTCCCTCCTAGGCTCCACTGGTACCTGACACAATAGACAAGGTGTTACTAACTTTGAGTTGGAATTCCCTTGAGGGTAAAACGGTCAAGACTACCCGTGTAGCCCGACGATGAAATTGACTTGAGCTCTAATTGATTATTTTATTATTCTTATGTCTACTTATTTTATGTCCTATCGTTTCCAAGATTTGATAACCTAAGGCTCTGATACCATTTCTGTGGCGCCCCAAAACCCGGGGTCACGAGTCTAGGAAGCCACGCCATCTAAACTCACACAACTCACACTACAATATGTAAATACTCACACTTCATGACCCCACACTTATAACACACACACTTACAGGTTATTGTCTTGGAAACGAACCATCATAGCTAGAGTAATTGTTAATCATCAAGTGATATTTATTACAACCCAAAAGAAATTAATCTTATCGGGGAGTGACCTTTAGGTAAGACTAGTCCGTCGGCCAAATATACGTTTCTTATTTCTTACCCTACATAAGTCATACTTATAAATAAGCCGAACTATAAACAACTGAAAACTAATCCAGCTTATTCTGACTACCTGTGGTACAACACCAAACAATCTACGGAACAGCTGGCCATTTCCTACTCGTTTCCTGGCTGTGGTTCTCATGGCAAGCATCTTGATTCACTGTTGTGTTGTGTTAATTTAAGAAAATAAGTGTGAGCTATAATGCCCAGCATAATAATGTACAGTATGGAAATGACTGTATGATAACATCATATATGATAATTATGTTTTATTCAAAAATAGTTTTCCTTGGTGATACACACCTTCTTATGAGAACAATCCTTTAAAGGATTTTAATATCCTGCGAATACCTTAATAGTAATCCCAACACCGAGGCTTGGGTTACGGTAGTGCATCACAATTCCAATTGGAAGAATTAGGACATTCGTTGGAGCCACCGCATACGATGATCAGTCGTACGGCGATAAAAGTAACATTTTCAACTAGTAGAAGAACGATTCCCTTTTTGTTATCGGTTATCACCCTGGCCGCATTCGGGCCTTTTCTGTGTCCGTCCCTCTCAGGTACACACTTCGTAGATCCTTAGGTACATATTGTACCGTCTCCTACGGAACCAGTAGTCTATCCAATACACGAAGTACTTGGATTCTACCCCTCCCTTGTCCTTTAGGAAATCCTATCATATCTCGAGAACTCGAACCACATCGAAGTTCCTCCAAGCGTTTTGCTTGTTGATAGCTTTACTGTATATATATATATATATATATATATATATATATGTACTTCCGAAAGTTTCGGAGGAAGTACTAAGGATGTTAGTTGACAGCTGTCAATAGATAATCAATAAGGTGGAAAAGTTTCTCCTTGAAACTTTATTCAAAATATTAATAAGTCGGGATAATATTCATCGACGATCCGAAATTATTCGAATGATATTCCGAAATCAGTAAGTATGTTTTAAATCAGGATCTATGATTTTTAAATCAATAATAAACCCTTTAATAAATAATTAAATGATAATCGATAATAATCAAACCTCGAATGAGTTTACTCTCTAAAAGATTTATTTAAAATAATATTCCTCAACTAGTTTGTGTCTACATAATTAAATATCTATAAGGATTAATCGGGTTTGAAATAAATCAACTTTGGAGTATATGTAATAACCCCAATTTTTGGGAAATTTTGAAACCCTTATGAATAGTGTTTTCGCTGAATGAGAAAACTTTTCATGCCACACTATGTAGGGGTTCTGATATGGATATTCTGAGATTTTATTAGTACTTTATATGGGATATAAGTGTATGTAAAGATCGTCAGAATCCAATTCCCGAACACTTGGATTTTTCCCGGAAATCCACTAGATACGGAGAGAATTGAGTATAAGGTAACAGGATAAAAAAAGGATTTAAATTAAAGGATTATGATAGAGGATCATAAAAAGAAATATAATGTATTGAGAAAGGTTAAGGGAACCTAAGTAATAAGATCCCGGGTATGATCCTTCAAACGATAAACGAGAACGAAAGTTAAGCGAACCGTATAACAGATCAGCGGTCATTAGGCAAACGATTAGGAAGTTAATCAAGGGGATTAGTGGGGATGATGTCATCCAACCAATAGAAAGAGGACAAGGAGGGGAGGATGACATCATGAGGATGACACAAGCATGACATGGGAAGGAAGGAGGTGTGGTTGAATGAGAACCACACAAATTCAAGGGCAACAAGGTAATTGACTAAATCAAACACAAAAACAAAGCAACCAAGCCAAGTAAAATCATTTTCATCAAAAATCAAAAAGAACCAAGGCTTGTTCTTGAAGAAGCTCTCGGCTTTTTACTATTCAAAAGAGCAAGAAATTCAAAATCAAAGATCCAAGCTTCCTAAATTGGTGAGTTAATTCCCTAATCATCTTCATGCTTAGTTAGGGCTATATAATGAGTTTAAGCCATCAATTCCTTCTCCATCTTCTTTATTTAATCAAAGAAGAAGACTATGAATAGTGTTTTCAAGTTTTTAACTTGAAGTTTTTCTTGTTTTCCTTGAAGATCCAAGCATTCCTAAGACTTCTCAAAGCTTCTTAAGGCTTCCTAGCTCCTCCCACCACTTCAAGGAAGGTATACCATCTCCAAACCCTAGATTCCTATGTATTATAAGATGATTTTGATTAGTAGGATGATATTGTAGCTTGATGTTGTGATTTAGAGTTTGGGATTTGAAATGGTATTGAATTGGAATGGTAAATGTTGTTGTTTTGATTAAAAGAACTTAAGAATGGTTAAAGTTAAGCTTAGGCATAAGTATGAATGTTAAAATCGAATTGGTTGGGGTTGTTATGATATGATAAGGATGGATGTTGGTTGTATGTTGGATTTGAGGTTGAATTGGGAGGGTTTTGAATGGTTTAAAATATTGGAAATCGCGTAAACATAGCCGTCGTAACGTCCGATTTTCTTTAGACTGTTTTTGTGCATAACATTAGGACCCGAGAACCCCCTGCTAGATTATGACCATTGCAATGTATAGATAGCTCATGTTACGAGCTTCGTTTTGATATGTAGTTGGTTCGATTCCGATGCACGGTTTAGGAGAAACGACCGTTTCAAGTAACGGCGTTTCGCGAACGAAACTTTTCCCCTCGCCTTACTTTGAAACATAGGTTAAAGACGAAAATGGGTTAATTATTGTATGAAACATTTATGGTAAGTGTGCTAGGCAGTTAGTAAGAAACTCGCGAAGGAATCGCCTTAAAACTCGTAAAGGTTAAATTATTAAAAATGGCGGAGCCGAGGGTACCCGGGTGACTTAAGCAAATCAGTAAGCGCAAAACAAGCGTTAGAGTCTAAGTTAGTTAAAGTATAGATTTACAAGTGACTTTGGTTTAATTCCAACTTACTTGTTGTTTATAGGTTATCAGACTCGTCCCGAGCCCTTTATCACCCCAAGTCGCTCAGGCAAGTTTTCTACCCGTTATATTGTTGTTGTGATGTATATATGTATATGCATTATCTTGTGATAGATGCATGTTGGTTGATTAGCAAATTTTGCGATATATTGAAGCATGCTGATATGATATATATATGCATGCCTGTTTCGTATTCTTGCCATATATATCTGTTGGTTCAGTTAATATTACCTATGCTAGAGAATAACGGTAATTTGCATATACCCTTAGTATAGGGACCCAAAGGTGAAAACATTTTCTAAAACCGGGAGTCGAGGATCCCGAGTAGATTTTATATATATATATGGTTATAGTTTTCAGAACTATTAATCGAATAAGGTTTATTCTATAACTTTATTTTATTAATGAATATTACCTTGAATATTCATTCGAGGACTTATGACTCCTTTACATTATTTATTGGATATTACTTGGATATTCATTTGAGGATGTATGACTCCTTTATTTTATTTAATGAATATTATTTATAATATTCATTCGAGGTATTATGACTCAGCTTATTTTATTTATTGAATATTATTTGAATATTCATTTGAGGATCTATGACTCCGATTATTTGCTGAGATATATTCTTTATTTTATTAAAGAATAAGGTGTCGATAATCAAACTTATTTTTGATTATTCAAATAAAGATATTACTTTCGTATAAGTATATCTTTGATTATTTGCTATTCATTTCAAGTATAAGTTTTAATACTTCTACTTCAATTATTTTATAAAGATTATTCTTTATGGGAATATTATTTAAATAATAATATTCAGACATTTTCTAAATATTCTGGGGACTGATTTACTTCATTAAATCAGCTTCACTCCAAACATTCTTAAAAATGTTTTGCGAGTCTTCAAAATTATTTTTAAAAGTTAGAGCGGATCCCAAAACTCATTTTTTTAAGATCCTCCTTTCGAAGGGGATTTAAATACTCGCTCAAAACCTGAGGGATCCGGCTCTGTGGTGTGTTTTATATTCGCAACGAGGTTGCTGTTTTGATAAATGAATTGATTACTTACCCAACACTCGGGAAGTAAAATTCTTGGAACAATTAATCCATTAACAGGCATCGCCTGGGAAATATCGGTGAGTTCTCCTTTCCAAATAGATACGACTTCTTGGTGGAGCCGTATCAACAAGTTTCTACTTGGGGAAAGTGGGGACGAGCTTTACGTTTCTGAGTCATGGATTTCATCTGAACTAGGAGTGGCGTAAGTGGCCGAGTAGCGCCGGCCCAGCCTTATTATATTGGCCCAAATGGCCTGGAAGTTCCGCTAAGGCGGTCCATTCCTTAGGAGTTCAGTGTTCGGTTGACAAGTAAATCCGACAGGTTCTCCTCTACATGTAGAAAATGGTGGGGTTGTACTACTACGACTGATCATCGTAAGTGGTCTTCCTGGCGCGGCAAACTCCCGTAATGAGTTCATCATCCAATTGGATAATTTCTGCAACATTACCCAGAGCACTTCGATAGAAAGGCTACGGTTGGGCGATTGTTGAGTGTTGGCAGGGTCAAGTTTTCAAAATGATGTTTACATCAAATGAAGTATCTCGTAACTTTATTTTATTTTGATAATATTTTAAAGATTTAATCTATTCAAATCTTGTCTTATAGTCTCATCTATGTGATGAACTTTTGAAGCTAATTATAACTTGAACGGTGGTAGTTCAAGTAGTAATTGGGAAAGATATAAGTATATTGGGGTATCTTGTAACTTCATCTTTTAAACTTATATCTAATTAATAATTGTCTTATGAATGACAAAGATTTTCAGAAAAACGTTGAGACAAGGTTAGATATATGAGATCACCTTGCAACGATATTTTTTTTATACAGTTATACACTGGGACTTTATGTATATTATGCATGGAAGAGGACTTCCAATATTTTGAAAAGTATATATATATATATATATATATATATACTGAATATTTTGCGACTTCATCGCATTAAGGTATCAACTTGGTTCATTTCTTTTGACCAAGACTTTCATGAGTACTAAGAGAAGGCTCATATACTATTAATCATTATACATATTATTTTGGTGGGCTTGCTGCTCACCCTTGCTTTCTTCTTTCATCACACAACAATAGATAGAAACGATGAACAGGACCAAGCTCCCGATTCGCAAGCGATTAGGAGACGTTCCGCAGTTTTCTAGAAGTATTGATGCCGCCGTAGCTGAGATAGGAGCTACCAATAGGCTAGGCTTTCAACTTCTAATGTACCAGATTATGTATATTTATGAATTGTAATAATGGCAAAGAAATGTAAATTTATTCAGAAAACCTTTTAAGGTGTATTGGCAGATAATTGTGGAATAAAATGACTTGTGGTTATTTTTGGATGTTCATCTTTGAGACTATAACGTGTGGTGTGTGTGTTTATTGTGGGGTCACAGTACAGAGTAGTTGAGTAATTGTTAAGATTGGGTGTTGTTAAGGGAAATGGAACTCGTGACAACCCGGATCCCCGACCCCGGATTTGGGGGTGTTACAGAAATGGTATCAGAGCCAAGCGTTATAAACCTCAGAGATGATGGGACGTTAAGATAATAAGTTCACTAAGATAATAAGAACTCTTGCCAAGTTCATAGTCGGACTACCTAACGTAGTACTGACAGTTAAAACCCTTACGGGAACCCTTATAAGTATCGTGATAGTAACATAGTTCGTTCTCGTATAGGGCAGCGGGGCACCGAACCTTGAGGTTCAGGAGCATCAGCATGAGGATGTTTTATTACAAGTTGGAGATCAAATTGTGAATCCGATGGAGTACCCTAATGAGGGACTGGATGAGGTTCAGATAGAGAATGTTACGGTTGAGGATGTTATTCCGGAAAGGATTGTGGCTGAAGAGGATCTCATGGAGGATCCTGATGAGAATGAAGAGAGGACCGCTGAGGAACTGATGACCGTAGTCAGGGCGACTACCAGAGCAAGAATGGCCGCGAGGGTGGCACTAGAGGATGAAGAGTTACCAAGGGCACAAAGGTTAATGAGGGCAGAAGGAGTGGGGCCTTTCACGACACCAATTATACCAGTATCAGACCCTCTTTCAGAGGTTCCTGTAGACATCCATGAGGTCCCACCAATTCCTGTCCCATCCCCGGTACAAAGCCCAGCACCTACTGAGGAAATGCCACCTTTATCTCCTGCACCATTGTCACCTGATACCGTGCTTGGTTATCCATTTGGATCTCCTGGGTCTGCGCCACCTGCGCCCCATGGACTGCTAGATGCTACCACTCAGGCTTCTCTTATCGCCAATTATGATATGACTTTGGGTGGCCTGTCTGAGGCCCGTAATGTTAGGAGTGATCTGTTGGATCGACTTACTGCACCAAGGATTGAGGGTGGGATACTTCCGGCAAGATTAGCATATAGCATGGAAAGGATTGAGGCTACCACCCGTGTTACAGCTAGAGGCCATCTTGATGGTCAGGTTGATCCAGCTCTACTTGCGACTATCTTAGACCTCATCACCTCTGTGATGGAGCAGGTTAGGGATGTCGTGCGTGCTCGCATCTCTTAATCCATGGTAGTGTACAGAGCCAGAGTAATCAAGCAAGGGTTTTATGTAGCACCGCTTTTGGAGGATTAGCCTAAGTTATGAATGATTAGTTTTAATGACGAGATGACTATCTATGGTAGTACTTTTGGGATAGGAGCGATAAGTTCATATGATGTAATCCTCTTTAATATGTTCAGTTGTTGTACCCTCGAACAAATGGTTATGTATATATTTGTTAATTTCAGTTCAGATCAGTTTGTTTGTGATAAATCACATTATTAATTGCTCTATTAACACTTAAGAGAGTGTCATGAAGTTTATCGAACTTAAGAATTCATAATTTGCAATCGTGCAAGGACTAAACGAGGGGAAGACTTAAGCAAAGTAAGTAAGACAAATATCCGAAGATTCTCAAAATTTTCCAAGTAATATGCCCCCACAAGGAATAAGATGAAGGGCAAACCTTGAACGTGATAATCAGGGAGGTCGCAATTAAGATATAAAGAACCCGAAATATAATAAAGTGGAAAATGAAGATTTTAAATTAAAAGATGACTCCAATTATGGGGAGTAGGAAGAAATATTTAGACTAAGAAAGCAAAAGTCGAGCGAGATAAGGAGATCCGAGACGGTACTCCTATACGGAAATTCATGAACCTGTCTAAACAGAACTTATATTTTATTCCCAACCACCACCTTGAGGAAACAATGTGGTGTGAAATTCTTTCATGACCTTTAAATCGCTAAGCTCTCAGAGTTCCAAGGAACAGGCTGACCCAGCCGAGGCAAGAGCCTGGCTAAAGGAAATATAGGAATCATTTGAGATTCAAAATGATTGATGAACCACAAAAGACCGTTTTTGTCACTTACCCTCCTAAGAGAGAGACCACCCGCTGGTGAAAGACCAAGAAAGGCACAGAGCCAGAGGTTAGAATAAACTGATTTAAGTTCAGTCAATTGGTTTCAGGAAAGTAATTCCCAAAGATAAGGAGATAGTGTAAAAGCTTTAGAGCCAGAACAAAGGCAGACGAGTATGATGAATTATGAATCTAAGATGTAAAAGTTGTCAAGATTCGTTCTGAGGACACGAATCCAGAATGACGGGATGGTTGAAATCAATGCTTATGTAGTGTTGGTTCAGGTAATGGTTGTAATGGAAATGAAAATAAAAAGAAACTGAAGTGGAAAGGAATATAAAGGCGATAGGGTTGGAGGAATGATAAGGAAGATGGGTATGAGGAAACCCTAAAGACTCGTAGCAATAGAAATAGAAAAGTATGTAATCGTCAGGATGAGGGTGATTTACCATGAGTTAAAATTGATGGTTGAAGGCATAAGAGATACATATATTTTATCCCTTTTAAGTTGGGAGGATTCAAGGAAACCTTTAGATAGTTCGAAGGATAAATAATAAGACGCGGAGAGACTAAGGAGACAAGAAAGTAGGAAAGTAGGAAAATTGGATGAAGGAAGTGACCTTCAATAATGTGAAATGTAAGACCGGTGGCTCGATACTCAGAAAGGGAGACGCCAGGTATGAGAGATATCCCAACATTGAGGTGACTGTTGAGATAAACAACAAAAGTAAATAAGGAATTATTAAGAAGAAGTTCACGTTGAACATGACCAATATCTTCCAGAACATCCATGTTATCATTACCAAATCAGGAAATAAAAGCGGATGGCCATTGTTATCTTTTGGAAGCCATATGGATTGACCCCAATTTGAATAAGGATGCTATTATGAAGTTAGGCATAGACTATCGAGGTGGGAATGATGAATAAAATAATCTATCAAGGATATATGACTTGGTTTATCCATGGATGGATGCATGTACCTTTTCAAAGGTGGAATTAAGGATAGAACATCGGTAACTTAAAATGAATCCTAGGGGAATGCATAAAGGTTGGCATTTCACCCTTAATAGGGATAGTGTGAGTTTTGACAATATGAATTGGAAAGGATTAAGGTAATAACAACCTTTAAGAATCAGTGGAGAAATTTTTCAGAAATATATAGACAATGATTTCGGTAAAAAAAAAAAATAAAAAAAAATGGTATCTTGATATGCCCTGTATCTAGGGAATACAGGAGGAACGATTCAAGAATAACCTTAGAGGTTTTACAAGGAGAAAGGTAATATTCAAAATTCTCAAAAATAGAAATGTTGATAAAGGAAATATGACGTAATTATAATGATGCCAAGTGGGGCACGTATTAAACCATGAGAAAGTATGGATCGAACCAGTAAAGGTCGAAATTGTTCAGGGCAATTAGGACCTAAGATAAAAGATGTTCTAAGTATGATTGAGAGTCAGTCGTGACAGTGATTAACCTCTAAAGATTGAGGCAATAACTTATGGAAAAATGGTGATTTTTTTTTTATTTATACATCAGATATTAAAGAAAAGCATTTTCACATAAGCTGTGATTGAAATAAGGTAGAAAATTTATTTGGAGGTGGTTAAAATGACATTGACTGTAAGGAAATTTTACTATCAGGAAAGGCCAAAGAGGTGGTCGACACTTTAAAGGTAAGAGGATAATTATAGGCGCTTGTGCCAAAAGAATACAGTGATGATGGTTAAAACTGTGAAGGTTGTATTATGGTTTGGAAGATTGACATTCCTTCTGATGACTGTGCAATACCCAACCGTAATAGTAGTTGGTAAAGGTTTAATTCGTGTAATCGCCATGAACGGGCTATCTATTTTAGAAGGTCCTATCTTGAGATAAGCCAGGACCATGTTTCAAAAAGGACTAGACGAACCTTTGAGTAAGTCTTCTATTTAAGGCATATGATTTAGAATGGTATTAACCTGCTATCGTTGCTTTGATTGAAACTCTTCTGCAATTTTATCTGCTTCATGTCATGTATGTATGTCAGGATCAGGAGTGTTCTTCATGAATCAGAAATGGTGATTATGTTACCTCCCTAGAAGGATTTGATACGACATGTATGGACTCCGTATGGTTAGCTATTAAGACTTCATGGAAAATGAATGACGACAGTAGGTCAGTAGTGGACCATAGTAATGCAGCAATGATTCTGCGAGTAATGAGCTGGTTACAACCGTGAGAGTTGTATTGGAATGGATGTTGAGATTGAATACCACTAATCGGGTAGTGGTAGTGTATAAGTTATCATTGATAGACTAATTAAGTAGAGTATCTACCTATTGAATATTTATTCTTTCTTATCAATAGAGAGCCGTATTATTATACGAGGAAGGTTGCGATGCAAGCATAGAATTCTAGTAACGATGATGTCTAGAATGAGATCCCAGGTTCGATTTTTGACATCGAGGGAGTTTCAAAGGTAATTGTGTATAAGCTAGAGGAAGTACATGGGTCCATAGAATGATGGACAGAATATCAAATATTTAAGCATGTGAAATGCGATGCGATAATACTCGATGTTGATATAAATACATATATGTTTTGTTCTCCTATGACAAACCTCTATAGTTCAGAGGTAGATTCCAAGCCAGATATTTTATGACAATATTTTTACATAGATATACAATTCTCTTCAGTTCGCTCTTTTCTCTTCTTTTCATTTCATGTAAGCTGAGAAGAACAACCCTTCCAGAAGGGGAGGTATCGCCGAATGACTATCTATCTTTGTGATAGAAGCCTAGTAGGATACCACATGTTGTTTAATTGCTTGTCAAGTACTAAAGGCTGGCCACCTTCTGTACTAACTATGCGATATAACAAGTGTTCATGATCATAGTGATCTCTCAACAAATTCCTTTACTTCTATTTGATTGATCAAATTTTGGAAAATAGAAACAACTGAAAAAGGAGTAATAAAGTGGTGGTAGTATGCGGAATGGGAACACATTCGTGATACTAAGGTTGACGTGGTTATTAAAAGGTTATAGAACGCTAACGAGCAAAAGTATAACCAGTATAATATTAGGAACGGAAGGTAGTAGCGATTACGAACTGGAAAAGAATGGGTATTAAGAAGGAAAAGCTATAATGCTAGAAGCTATAATGAGAGTCTGTGCAATAGACTTGAAAGGAATTGGAATGATCACATAACGCGGATTGAGTTTTCTTACGATAATAGATCATATGTCAGTATTGAGATATCGCCTTATGAGATCCTTGAGGGAAGACAATGTCGATCTCCCTTATATTAGGATGAAGTTGTAGAGCGCAAGATGCTCGGACCCGCAGTAGTCCAAAGGACCAAGGATATGATAGATCTAATCAGAGGACGGCTGGTAGTAGCCCAAGATGGACATGATAAGTATGTTGATTTGACACGAAAGGATAAAGAGTATGAAATAGGGGACCTAGTAATGTTATAGGTATCCCTTGGAAAGGATTGATGAGGTTCGGAAAGAAAGGAAAGCTAAGTCTATAATTTGTTGGACCCTTGGATATATTAAGACGTTTGGGAAGTTAGCATATGAGCTAGCCCTAACCCCGAACATGTAGCAGGTCGTAACGTGTTCACGTATCAATGTTAAGGAAGTGTAATTCGGATGCCAGACAAATAGGGGCATATGAGCGCATAGACATGCAACCAGACGTAACCTATATGGAGCAACCAAGAAGGGTTATAGAGTGAAAAGGAACAAGTGCTTAGGAGAAGGATTATCAAACTAGGCGGAGTCTGGTGGTAGGACCACAATGTGGGAAAATTGACTTGAGAGTTAGAAAGTGCAATACTAAGAAGGTATCCCTATTCATTTCTATCTGATTCCGGGACGGAATCCTTTTAAGGAGGGGAGACTGTAATAACCCCAATTTTTGGGAAATTTTGAAACCCTTATGAATAGTGTTTTTGCTGAATGAGAAAACTTTTCATGCCACACTATGTAGGGGTTCTGATATGGATATTCTGAGATTTTATTAGTACTTTATATGGGATATAAGTGTATGTAAAGATCGTCAGAATCCAATTCCCGAACACTTGGATTTTTCCCGGAAATCCACTAGATACGGAGAGAATTGAGTATAAGGTAACAGGATAAAAAAAAAGGATTTAAATTAAAGGATTATGATAGAGGATCATAAAAAGAAATATAATGTATTAAGAAAGGTTAAGGGAACCTAAGTAATAAGATCCCGGGTATGATCCTTCAAACGATAAACGAGAACGAAAGTTAAGCGAACCGTATAACAGATCAGCGGTCATTAGGCAAACGATTAGGAAGTTAATCAAGGGGATTAGTGGGGATGATGTCATCCAACCAATAGAAAGAGGACAAGGAGGGGAGGATGACATCATGAGGATGACACAAGCATGACATGGGAAGGAAGGAGGTGTGGTTGAATGAGAACCACACAAATTCAAGGGCAACAAGGTAATTGACTAAATCAAACACAAAAACAAAGCAACCAAGCCAAGTAAAATCATTTTCATCAAAAATCAAAAAGAACCAAGGCTTGTTCTTGAAGAAGCTCTCGGCTTTTTACTATTCAAAAGAGCAAGAAATTCAAAATCAAAGATCCAAGCTTCCTAAATTGGTGAGTTAATTTCCTAATCATCTTCATGCTTAGTTAGGGCTATATAATGAGTTTAAGCCATCAATTCCTTCTCCATCTTCTTCATTTAATCAAAGAAGAAGACTATGAATAGTGTTTTCAAGTTTTTAACTTGAAGTTTTTCTTGTTTTCCTTGAAGATCCAAGCATTCCTAAGACTTCTCAAAGCTTCTTAAGGCTTCCTAGCTCCTCCCACCACTTCAAGGAAGGTATACCATCTCCAAACCCTAGATTCCTATGTATTATAAGATGATTTTGATTAGTAGGATGATATTGTAGCTTGATGTTTTGATTTAGAGTTTGGGATTTGAAATGGTATTGAATTGGAATGGTAAATGTTGTTGTTTTGATTAAAAGAACTTTAGAATGGTTAAAGTTAAGCTTAGGCATAAATATGAATGTTAAAATTGAATTGGTTGGGGTTGTTATGATGTGATAAGGATGGATGTTGGTTGTATGTTGGATTTGAGGTTGAATTGGGAGGGTTTTGAATGGTTTAAAATATTGGAAATCGCGTAAACATAGCCGTCGTAACGTCTGATTTTCTTTAGACTGTTTTTGTGCATAACATTAGGACCCAAGGACCCCCTGCTAGATTATGACCATTGCCATGTCTAGATAGCTCATGTTACGAGCTTCGTTTTGATATGTAGTTGGTTCGATTCCGATGCACGGTTTAGGAGAAACGACCGTTTCAAGTAACGGCGTTTCGCGAACGAAACTTTTCCCCTCGCCTTACTTTGAAACATAGGTTAAAGACCAAAATGGGTTAATTATTGTATGAAACATTTATGGTAAGTGTGCTAGGAAGTTAGTAAGAAACTCGCAAAGGAATCGCCTTAAAACTTGTAAAGATTAAATTATTAAAAATGGTGGAGCCGAGGGTACCCGGGTGACTTAAGCAAATCAGTAAGCGCAAAACAAGCGTTAGAGTCTAAGTTAGTTAAAGTATAGATTTACAAGTGACTTTGGTTTAATTCCAACTTACTTGTTGTTTATAGGTTACCAGACTCGTCCCGAGCCTTTTATCACCCCAAGTCGCTCAGGCAAGTTTTCTACCCGTTATATTGTTGTTGTGATGTATATATGTATATGCATTATCTTGTGATAGATGCATGTTGGTTGATTAGCAAATTTTGCGATATATTGAAGCATGCTGATATGGTATATATATGCATGCCTGTTTCGTATTCTTGCCATATATATCTGTTGGTTCAGTTAATAATACCTATGCTAGAGAATAGCGGTAATTTGCATATACCCTTAGTATAGGGACCCAAAGGTGAAAACATTTTCTAAAACCGGGAGTCGAGGATCTCGAGTAGATTTTATATATATATATGGTTATAGTTTTCAGAACTATTAATCGAATAAGGTTTATTCTATAACTTTATTTTATTAATGAATATTACCTTGAATATTCATTCGAGGACTTATGACTCCTTTACATTATTTATTGGATATTACTTGGATATTCATTTGAGGATGTATGACTCATTTATTTTATTTAATGAATATTATTTATAATATTCATTCGAGGTATTATGACTCAGCTTATTTTATTTATTGAATATTATTTGAATATTCATTTGAGGATCTATGACTCCGATTATTTGCTGAGATATATTCTTTATTTTATTAAAGAATAAGGTGTCGATAATCAAACTTATTTTTGATTATTCAAATAAAGATATTACTTTCGTATAAGTATATCTTTGATTATTTGCTATTCATTTCAAGTATAAGTTTTAATACTTCTACTTCAATTATTTTATAAAGATTATTCTTTATGGGAATATTATTTAAATAATAATATTCAGACATTTTCTAAATATTCTGGGGACTGATTTACTTCATTAAATCAGCTTCACTCCAAACATTCTTAAAAATGTTTTGCGAGTCTTCAAAATGATTTTTAAAAGTTAGAGCGGATCCCAAAACTCATTTTTTTAAGATCCTCCTTTCGAAGGGGATTTAAATACTCGCTCAAAACCTGAGGGATCCGGCTCTGTGGTGTGTTTTATATTCGCAACGAGGTTGCTGTTTTGATAAATGAATTGATTACTTACCCAACACTCGGGAAGTAAAATTCTTGGAACAAGTTAATCCATTAACAGGCATCGCCTGGGAAATATCGGTGAGTTCTCCTTTCCAAATAGATACGACTTCTTGGTGGAGCCGTATCAACAAGTTTCTACTTGGGGAAAGTGGGGACGAGCTTTACGTTTCAGAGTCATGGATTTCATCTGAACTAGGAGTGGCGTAAGTGGCCGAGTAGCGCCGGCCCAGCCTTATTATATTGGCCGAAATGGCCTGGAAGTTCCGCTAAGGCGGTCCATTCCTTAGGAGTTCAGTGTTCGGTTGACAAGTAAATCCGACAGGTTCTCCTCTACATGTAGAAAATGGTGGGGTTGTACTACTACGACTGATCATCGTAAGTGGTCTTCCTGGCGCGGCAAACTCCCGTAATGAGTTCATCATCCAATTGGATAATTTCTGCAACACTACCCAGAGCACATCGATAGAAAGGCTACGGTTGGGCGATTGTTGAGTGTTGGCAGGGTCAAGTTTTCAAAATGATGTTTACATCAAATGAAGTATCTCATAACTTCATTTTATTTTGATAATATTTTAAAGATTTAATCTATTCAAATCTTGTCTTATAGTCTCATCTATGTGATGAACTTTTGAAGCTAATTATAACTTGAACGGTGGTAGTTCAAGTAGTAATTGGGAAAGATATAAGTATATTGGGGTATCTTGTAACTTCATCTTTTAAACTTATATCTAATTAATAATTGTCTTATGAATGACAAAGATTTTCAGAAAAACGTTGAGACAAGGTTAGATATATGAGATCACCTTGCAACGATATTTTTTTTACACAGTTATACACTGGGACTTTGTGTATATTATGCATGGAAGAGGACTTCCAATATTTTGAAAAGTATATATGTATATATATATATACTGAATATTTTGCGACTTCATCGCATTAAGGTATCAACTTGGTTCATTTCTTTTGACCAAGACTTTCATGAGTACTAAGAGAAGGCTCATATACTATTAATCATTATACATATTATTTTGGTGGGCTTGCTTCTCACCCTTGCTTTCTTGTTTCATCACACAACAACAGATAGAAAGGATGAACATGACCAAGCTCCCGATTCGCAAGCGATTAGGAGACGTTCCGCAGTTTTCTAGAAGCATTGATGCCGCCGTAGCTGAGGTAGGAGCTACCAATAGGCTAGGCTTTCAACTTCTAATGTACCAGATTATGTATATTTATGAATTGTAATAATGGCAAAGAAATGTAAATTTATTCAGAAAACCTTTTAAGGTGTATTGGCAGATAATTGTGGAATAAAATGACTTGTGGTTATTTTTGGATGTTCATCTTTGAGACTATAACGTGTGGTGTGTGTGTTTATTGTGGGGTCACAGTACATAGTAGTTGAGTAATTGTTAAGATTGGGTGTTGTTAAGGGAAATGGAACTCGTGACAACCCGGATCCCCGACCCCGGATTTGGGGGTGTTACAGTATACTACTCCCATAATAAAGGAATAAGTATATTGTATTTATTATCCGAACGATAAAATATAGTTGAGGGAATATGATCGTTGGGAAATCATTTTAATAAAAGTTCGAGGTGTTTTAATGTTTCGTAAGTGGACGATGAGTACCTTTAAAACGTACTATCATGGACTTATATCCATCCTATAATATCGCCGGAATAATTCCCGGGTTTTATCTTAAATCTCAACCGACTCACGGTCTTATATAATATGTCACGCTTAAAGCGGAATAAACATTTCACGATATATACTATATCGTACAACATCGCTATATTATGCGAAAATTCAACAACTATGTATCATGGCAAACATGGTATTTATGCGATGATAGTAAAACAATCCTTTCACAACACAACAGTAAAAATGGAGTTGGGTTTGTAAACTTGCCTGGGTATCTCGAGGTGGAGGATGCTCTAGGTTCCGCTCGGAAATCTATAACCATTAACACATTTCATTTCGTTAGGTTCCATTCAAATTTACGGCAACTCGCACTCATGTGCTACTTATTATGCTCCCTCTCAACTCATACTACCCTTAACATTCCTTTAAGTCATATTCATATTATGGTCACTTCATTTTTCTAAGTATCGTAGGTTCATTCTCATTATCGTTGTCGGCTCCGCTATAGATTCTTACGGTTTCTACTCGCGCGGTCTCGGCGTCGACATTTTTATAAAATTGAGAAATAATTATTTTCATTTGAAATTTTTATGGCAGTTATAAAACTCAATATCTTACTCTCTGTAAAAATTTCATGATTTATGAACACTTTTAAGTCTATCCTTTATATTTTCAAAGTTCGTAATTCGTAGCAGTTTTTGTCGCGTAAATCACTTTTACTAAAACGACCATAACTTTTGATCCGTAAATCAGAATCAAGCGATTCAAGCGCCTAAACGATCCTCATAAAATTTTCTATCCTAAAAAAAGGTTATTTTTAAAGAATATACAGTTTACAACTTCGGGACTTTCTGCAGAAACTTAAAGTTACGATTTGTTGGTTTTAACGAAGTTACGTTTACGAGACGCCCTAACTATTAACACCACCACCAACAATCATCATATCATCATCAACACACAAAATCCTCTCAAGAACATCATGTTCTTGAGGCAACAATATCCAACCTTAAATCTACTTAACTTAATCATCAAAATTTCATCAATAACACCCATTACACTAGGTTTACTACCACATACTAAATGGATCTTAAATGAACCTTAAATAAAGTTAGGCCAAATATTTTTACCTTTATTGAAAGCTTGAGATGTTTTCTTGAAGATGGTGGAGGCTTGGAAGTACTTGGTATGATTTTTAGAACCTAAAACCACCATTGAAATCAAGAAACTAAAGAGAGGTTACTATTCACACTATTCACTAGTGAGTTTCTTGAATTTATTCCACCCATCAAACCTCGATAAAAAGAGATGAAAGAATTTTCTTACCTTAGTTTAGTTTCTAGGAGGCTTGAGAATTAATTGGGTGATTTTACAAGAGCTATAACTTGGAGATTCAAATTTGGATTTCCCCTTTTTCTTCAATAGGGCCGAATGGAACAAATGAGGATGGGGGGTATTTATACTCCTCTTGGTTGCTTCTCTTGGATGCTTTGATAGGTTGCTTCTAGGAAGATGAGGTAATATCTTTGCAATTGATTTTATTCTCCTAGTATAGCATTCCAGGTTGATTCTTGGTTGCACATCTTAGGGACAAATCTTTGTAGCTTACTAGGTTACAAGCTAAACTACAAGGTTAGCTTCCTTAGCACAGTATTTTGCTAGCTAGCTTGATCATCCTATGGTTAGCTCACTATTTGATGAAGTAACCATGGTTACTTCCTTACCATGGTTTAGTTAATGCGTTACGTTTATTTAATCGTTTACGCGTTCGCTCGGTTACTTAAACGTTCTTCGTAATAATTACTCGTAAGTGGTTCATGATGTAATTCCTTTCCTATTTATTCCTTATATTTTTATTTATCCTACTTGAATATCAATCCGTAGGATTTTAATCTCGTAATTATATTGTGATTCCCGTAATCCTCGATAAGTTGTAAACACGGTCATTTTTCAAAGTTCGTTTTCTTCGAAAACTAATAGCGTTTACATACACTCATTTGGTACGTATAGTCGTAATATCAATTCTGAAACTCATTTTCTCATGCACTACATAGTGTGGGCTCAAAAGTTTTTCCCGTCTGTCAGGGTTACTATTTATTAAACGTTTTATAAAGTCTCAAAAATTTGAGTTATTACAGTCTTCCCCTCTAACAAGGATTCCGTCCCGGAATCAATTAGAAAATAAGTGGGGATATCTATTCCTCATTGCATCTTCAAGTTCCCAAGTTGATTCCTCAACATTTTGATTTCTCCGTAAGATCCTAACTAGCTTCACAGTTTTGTTCCTCAGCACTTGTTCTTTCTGGTCCATTATCCTTACTGGTTGCTCGATGTAGGTCAGGCCTGGTTGTAAATCTACCTGCTCGTACTCTATTATATGTCGTGCATCTGCATGGTACTTCCTTAACATGGACATGTGGAACACGTTGTGTACTTGTTGCAAATTAGGAGGCAAGGCGAGCTCGTAAGCTAGAGGTCCTATTCTCCTCAAAATTTCAAAGGGTCCTATGAATCTGGGACTCAACTTCCCTTTCTTTCCAAATCTCATCACTCCTTTCCACGGAGATACCTTCAATATCACAAAATCTCCTACTTCATATTCCCTATCTTTCCTGGTCTGGTCGGCGTACTTCTTTTGTCTGTCCTGGGCTGCTACCAGTCTTTTCCTGATGAGTCCTACCATTTCTCTGGTCTGCTCTACTAACTCTGGTCCTAATATCTTGTGTTCTCCAACTTCATCCCAACACAGGGGAGAGCGACATCTTCTTATGTAAAGAGCTTCATACGGGGGCATTCCTATGCTAGCGTGATAGCTATTGTTGTAAGCAAATTCGATCAGGGGTAAGTGGTCATCCCAATTTCCTTTGAAATAAATGGTACATACTCGTAGCATATCTTTCAGGGTCTGAATAGTCCTTTCACTTTGTCCATCAGTCTGGGGGTGGTAAGCGGTACTCATGTTTAGCCTGGTGCCTACGCATTCCTGGAAGCTTATCTAAAATCGGGAATTAAACCTTGGGTCTCTATCTGATACTATGGCTACAGGAACGCCGTGTCTTACTACAATTTCCTTCAAGTAAATATCTACCAACTTGTCTATGGTGTATCTTTCGTTGATTGGTAGGAAGTGTGCGGACTTGGTCAATCTATCTATGATAACCCATATGGCATCGTGATTGGTCTTTGTTCTTGGTAAGCCTGTCACAAAATCCATGGCTATATGCTCCCATTTCCATTCCGGAATTTCTAGGGGTCGTAATAGTCCACTAGGTCGCTGATGTTCAACCTTCACTCTCTGGCATGTCAAGCACTTGCTGACCCATCCTGCTACTTCTCTCTTCATGTTAGGCCACCAATAATATTCCTTAAGGTCGCGGTACATTTTCGTACTTCTTGGGTGGATTGAATATCTAGAGTTGTGCCCTTCGTCCAACATCTCATCCTTTAACTCTTGCACATTTGGAATCCAAATTCGGGACGCATACCTCATGATCCCTTTCTCGTCCTTCTCGCATCTTACTTCTTCACCGGTCAAGGTTCCTTTTTCTTCATTCATCTTCTTTTCCTGACATATTCGTATCTTTTCAGTCAGCTCTGGCACTAGCTTAATCTCAAATAATCCTTCCGGTCCCCTACCGGTCATCCTCACGTCAATTTCCATCTTCTCAAATTCTTTAATCAACTCCTCCGATGTCATTATCATCTTGAGTCTTTCCTTCCCACTAAGGGCGTCAGCCACCACATTGCCTTTACCCGGGTGATACAAAATTTCACAGTCGTAGTCTTTTATCAACTCTAACCATCTCCTCTGTCTCATGTTCAGTTCCTTCTGCGTAAAAATATATTTGAGGCTTCTATGGTCAGTGCAGATCTCGCATTTCTCACCGTATAGGTAGTGTCTCCAAATTTTCAGGGCAAACACTATGGCCGCTAATTCTAGATCATGCGTAGGGTATCTGCTCTCATATTCCTTCAATTGCCGAGAGGCATACGCTATAACTTTGTCGTGCTACATCAGTACACATCCTAATCCTTTAAGTGATGCGTCGCTGTATATCACAAACTCTCCCTTTCCATCAGGAAGAGCGAGCACTGGTGCTGACACCAGCCTCCGTTTCAGTTCTTGAAAACTCTCCTCAAATTTCTCTGTCCATACAAACTTTTCTGTCTTCCGGGTAAGTCTAGTCAGTGGACCGGCTATCTTAGCAAAAGCTTGCACGAATCTTCGGTAATATCCTGCTAAACCCACAAAACTCCTAACCTCCGTTGGGGTAGTTGGTCTTTCCCAATTGGATACCGCCTCTATCTTGGCAGGGTCAACTAAAACTCCTTTGCTACTCACCACATGTCCTAAAAACTGAACTTCTCTAAACCAAAACTCGTATTTTGAGAACTTGGCATACAATTTCTCATTCCTCAAAATTTCTAAGACTATCCTCAAATGTTCTGCGTGTTCCTGCTCTGTCTTTGAGTAGATCAGAATATCATCGATAAAAACTATCACACATATATCTAGGTACTTTTTGAACAATCTGTTCATCAAATCCATAAAGGATGCGGGTGCATTGGTTAACCCAAACGACATAACTAAGAACTCATAATGTCCATACCTAGTGTGAAAAGCAGTCTTCGGTATATCTTCCGGTTTGATTGTCAACTGGTAATATCCGGTTCTTAAATCTATTTTGGAAAAATTTACAGCTCCTTTTAGTTGATCGAATAGGTCATCAATTCTGGGAAGAGGGTACCTATTCTTAATAGTTAGCTTATTCAGCTCTCGATAGTCTATGCATAATCTCATGCTGCCATCCTTTTTCTTTACGAACAGTACCGGCGCTCCCCATGGCGACACACTGTGCCTTATCATTCCATTATCTAACAACTCTTGTAGTTGAGAAGCTAGTTCTTATATCTCAACTGGGGCTAGCCTATATGGGGCCTTGGATACTGGTGTCGTCCCTGGTGCTAACTCTATAGCGAACTCTATTTCTCGGTCAGGTGGTAATCCTGGTAAGTTTTTTGGAAACACATCCTCGAATTTGTTTACTACGGGTATGTCCTGTATATTAGGGACTTCCTTCTTGGTATCTATCACATAAGATAAATAGGCTTCGTTACCTTTCCTTAACAATCTTTTTGCCTGAAGCATGGTTAGAAATTTCTGGTTCTGTCATTGACCTTTAAACACTACATCTTTTTCATTCTGCACTCTTATCTTTACTTTCTTCCGTTCACAATCTATTTGCGCTCCGTTACTGGATAACCAATCCATTCCTAAGATTACATCAAATTCTCCTAACGCGAATGGGATTAGGTCGACCTCGAAGATCTTCCCTTCTAATTTTAACTTGCACTTAGGGTGTACTTGATTTACAAGAATTATTTCTTTGTTTGCTATTTCCACAAGTAAGATCTCTCGTAAGGGTATGGCATTGAGTTTTAACTTTTTAGCAAAATCTTGAGATATAAAAGACTTGGTTGCTCCGGAATCAAATAGGACATTTGCATGTTCGGAATTTAACAAAAGGTACCTGCTATCATGTTAGTGTTTCGAACAACATCCTGAACAGTCATGTTGAATGCCTAGCAGCTGGGGGTCGGTTGGATGCAGCTTTGCTCATCCCTGAGGCTGGGGGCTTCAACGTTGGGCAATCTTTCCTCATGTGTCCTTCCTTTCCACATTAGAAACACGTTACATTGGGCCGGGTGCAACTGTTGGCAAGGTGTCCGATTTGGTCACATCCGTAACATCTCAGAGGGGCTCTTGTCTGGGTACACACTCCAAGGTGTCTCTTCTTACAGCTTTGACACTCTGGTATTGGGGCACGTGGTTGGCTATGAAATGTTGCCCTAGATTGTCCGCCGCCCTGGCCAACGCTCTCACTCGGGGCCTTTCTGAATCCGGAGCCTCGTGCAGGTTGGGACACCGCTCCCCTGACGAACCTGCTCGGATGGCTCCTGTTCCCGGTTCCTATTCCTTGACTTCCTATCTTCCTCTTCCTATTTTCCTTCTCCTTCACACTCTGCTCACTGCCAGCTTCAACAATTGAGGCTTTCTGTACTAAGGTGGCATAGTCTGTCAGCTCTAACACTGCTACTCGGTTCTGTATCCACTGTTTCAGACCAAGCTGAAACCTTCGCGCTTTCTTTTCTTTGGTATTCACAAACTCAGGCACAAATCTCGACAACTCAGTGAATTTTGCCTCATATTCTGCCACAGTCATCTTATCCTGTTTCAACTCCAGAAACCTAATCTCCATCTGGGTTTCCATAAACCTAGGGAAATACTTGTCTAAGAACAGTCAGGTAAATCTATCCCATGGAATCACAGCATCAGTTTCTAGGTTTCGTTTGGACTCCCACCAGTAGTTAGTTTCTCCTTTCAGCATGTAAGAAGCGAAAATGGTCTTATGTCATTCCTCAACACCTAGTATCTCGAAAGATTTTTCTATTTCTTTGAGCCAGGCCCGTGCTTCAACGGGGTCGGCAGATCCTAGAAACTCTGGGGGTTTGAGAGATTTGAAGGCTCTAAAGGCAGTAGCTGCAGTCTATTGGGCAGCATGTGGCTGTGGTGGAATAGGCTACTGGTTCAGATTTGCTCTTAGCAGTTTCATAAATTCATTCATGGGATTCCCTCCCTGATGGGTATCCTCAGCCTCTTCTTGTACATATTCTTCCTCATCATATTCATTATAGTCTAAGTCTTCTTCACTTTCCTCATTCACTATAGGGTCAGGTTCACCTTGTTGTTGGTTAACAGATTCTGCGGGCTGTGCCCTAGTTCCTCTTCTACGGGGTGGCATTGTTTTGATAATGAAAATTGGTCAACATAATTGTAATTATAACAGTTGGGTTATTTTATTCATATATAAGCATGTCATTTATTATCTAACAGGTTTTATAAAGTACAATAATATAGACATCATTTCTTAATAACTGCTTAGATATATATTAATAAGAACCCCCATTTATATCTTGGGGATGAAACAACTAGCCGAGTTCATACATGCCTGATTACAATCTATCACTACTAGTTCTGAACACTGAAATGAAAATACATAAGCCGTGTACACTGATGGGCTAGGAACACTATCTACTAATAGCTATCCTACCAAAATTGGTGACAAGTCACCCAGCCTTCTTCAAGGTCCATATCTAGTCACTAGTCTCTCAGTCACTCTCACTGCGAGTGAGGTCACGCACCCTCCTCATCGCTCCTGCAATCATCAACTCTGCATCAACTACCAGGATGTATCCTCCCACTGATGTCATCCTCATCTGAACCCTGGTACGGAGCTCGATCCCATCGATGTCTCTGCGGGCTATGGCTGGGGAAGTAGCTTTGAAATCTCCTGGGTATCCTAGTCGGGTGGCTCTCTCAACAGTCAATGCCTGACGTAACTCCGCAATGCGAGCAGATGCCGCAGTAATCTCAGCGTTAAGCTGACCCACTATCCAGTCGTGTACGGCTACATGCATGGTCGCCGGTGGTGGTAGAGGTGAATCTGGGTCACTAGAGGATATATTATGAACCTCGTGGAACTGTGTGTGTATCGCCTCCTCCTCCTCCTTATCATTATAGGACATAGGGCTCTGCATCCCTGGGGGCGGTGTAGGAGAGCGAATAGCCTGGTGAGGGTACATCTCTACATCTCTCCAGACTACGCCATTAGCTATGGGGACAGGAAGCTCATTCTCCTCCTCTAGGACATCCTCTGTAGGGTCATCATCTGAATCATCAATGAGTGGGCTCTCTTGCTCGGGAATAGGGTCACGCTCAGGAATCATGACATCATCAACCAGATCTACCTCCCTCCTAAGCTCCACTGGTACCTGACACAATAGGCAAGGTGTTACTAACTTAGAGTTGGAATTCCATTGAGGGTAAAACGGTCAAGACTACCCGTGTAGCCCGACGATGAAATCAACTTGAGCTCTAATTGATTATTTTATTATTCTTATGTCTACGTATTTTATGTCCTATCATTTCCAAGATTTGATAACCTAAGGCTCTGATACCATTTCTGTGGCGCCCCAAAACCCGGGGTCAGGAGTCTCGGAAGCCACGCCATCTAAAAACACACAACTCACACTACAATATGTAAATACTCACACTTCATGACCCCACACTTATAACACACACACTTACAGGTTATTGTCTTGGAAACGAACCATCATAAATAGAGTAATTGTTAATCATCAAGTGATATTTATTACAACCCAAAAGTAATTAATCTTATCGGGGAGTGACCTTTAGGTAAGGCTAGTCCGCCGGCCAAATATACGTTTCTTATTTCTTACCTTACATAAGTCATACTTATAAATAAACCGAACTATAAACAACTGAAAACTAATCCAACTTATTCTGACTACCTGTGGTACATCACCAAACAATCTACGGAACAGCTGGCCATTTCCTACCCGTTTCCTGGCTATGGTTCTCATGGCAGGCATCTTGATTCACTGTTGTGTTGTGTCAATTTAAGAAAACAAGTGTGAGCTATAATGCCCAACATAATAATGTACAGTATGAAAATGACTATATGATAATATCATATATGACAATTATGTTTTATTCAAAAATAGTTTTTCTTGGTGATACACACCTTCTTATGAAAACAATCCTTTAAAGGATTTTAATATCTTGTGAATACCCTAATAGTAATCCCAGCACCTAGGCTTGGGTTACGGTATTGCATCACAATTCTAATTGGAAGAATTAGGACATTCGTTGGAGCCACCGCATACGATGATCAGTCGTACTGCGATAAAAGTAACCTTTTCTACTAGTAGAAGAACGATTCCCTTTTTGTTATCTGTTATCACCCTTGCCGCATTCGGGCCTTTTCTGTGTCCATCCCTCTCAGGTACACACTTCGTAGATCCATAGGTAAATATTATACCGTCTCCTACGGAACCAGTAGTCTATCCAATACACGAAGTACTTGGATTCTACCCATCCCCTGTCCTTTAGGAAATCCTATCATATCTCGAGAACTCGAACCACATCGAAGTTCCTCCAAGCGTTTTGCTTGTTGATAGCTTTACTGTATATATATATATATATATGTACTTCCGAAAGTTTCGGAGGAAGTACTAAGGATGTGAGTTGACAGTTGTCAACAGATAATTAGTAAGGGAAAAAGTATCTCCTTGAAACTATATTCAAAATATTAATAAGTCGGGATAATATTCATCGACGATCTGAAATTATTCGAATGATATTTCGAAATCAGTAAGTATGTTTTAAATCAGGATCTACGATTTTTAAATCAATAATAAACCCTTTAATAAATAATTAAATGATAATCGATAATAATCAAACCTCGAATGAGTTTACTCTCTAAAAGATTTATTTAAAATAATATTCCTCAACTAGTTTGTGTATACATAATTAATAATCTATAAAGATTAATCGGGTTTGAAATAAATCAACGTTTGAGTATACTACTCCCATAAAAAAGGAATAAGTATATTGTATTTATTATCCGAACGATAAAATATAGTTGAGGGAATATGATCGTTGGGAAATCATTTTAATAAAAGTTTGAGGTGTTTTATAATATTGCCGGAATGATTCCCGGGTTTTATCTTAAATCTCGACCGACTCACGGTCTTATATAATATGTCACGATTAAAGCGGAATAAACATTTCACGATATATACTATATCGTACAACATCGCTATATTATGCAAAAATTCAACAACTACGTATCATGGCAAACATGGTATTTATTCGAAGATAGTAAAACAATCCTTTCACAACACAACATTAAAAATGGAGTTGGGTTTGTAAACTTGCCTGGTTATCTCGAGGCGGAGGATGCTCTAGGTTCCGCTCGGAAATCTATAACCATAAACACATTTCATTTCATTAGGTTCTGTTCTAATTTACAGCAACTCGCACTCATTTGCTACTTATTATGCACCCTGTCAACTCATACTACCCTTAACATTCCTTTAAGTCATATTCATATTATGGTCACTTCATTTTTCTAAGTATCGTAGGTTCATTCTCATTATCGTCGTCGGCTCCGCTTATGGATTCTTTCGGTTTCTACTCGCGCGGTTTCGGCTCCGATATTTTTATAAAATTGAGATATCATTATTTTTACTCCAAATTTTTATGTCAGTTAGGAAACTCAATATTTTACTCTCTGTAAAAATTTCATGATTTATGAACACTTTTAAGTCTATCCTTTATATTTTCAAAGTTCGTAATTCGTTGCAGTTTTTGTCGCGTAAATCACTTTTACTAAAACGACCATAACTTTTGATCCGTAAATCGGAATCAAGCGATTCAAGCACCTAAACGATACTTATAACATTTTATATCCTAAAAAAAGGTTGTTTTTAAAGAATATACAGTTTAAAACTTCGGGACTTTCTGCAGAAACCTAAAGTTACGATTTGTTGGTTTTAACGAAGTTACGTTTACGATCGGGGTTTCGTTTACGCCCTAACTATTAACACAACCACCAAAAATCATCATATCATCATAAAAACACAAAATCCTATCAAGAACATCATGTTCTTGAGGCAACAAAATCCAACCTTAAATCTACTTAACTTAATCATCAAGATTTCATCAATAACACCCATTACACTAGGTTTACTACCACATACTAAATGGATCTTAAAAATGAAACTTAAATAAAGTTGGGACAAAGATTTTTACCTTTCTTGAAATTCTGAGATGTGTTCTTGAGGATGGTGGAGGCTTGGAAGTGCTTGGTATGATTTTTAGAACTTAAAACCACCATTGAAATCAAGAAACCAAAGAGAGGTTACTATTCACACTATTCACTAGTGAGTTTCTTGAATTTATTCAACCCATCAAACCTTGATAAAAAGAGATGAAAGAATTTTCTTACCTTAGTTTAGTTTCTAGGAGGTTTGAGAATTAATTGGGTGATTTTACAAGAGCTAGAACTTGGAGATTTGAATTTGGATTTCCCCTTTTTCTTCAATAGGGCCGAATGGAACAAATGGGGATGGGGGATATTTATACTCCTCTTGGTTGCTTCTCTTGGATGCTTTGATAGGTTGCTTCTAGGAAGATGAGGTGATATCTTTGTAGTTGATTTTATTCTCCTAGTATAGCATTCTAGGTTGATTCTTTGTTGCATATCTTAGGGACAAATCTTTGTAGCTTACTAGGTTACAAGCTAAACTACAAGCTTAGCTTCCTTAGCACACTATTTTGCTAGCTAGCTTGATCATCCCATGGTTAGCTCACTATTTGATGAAGTAACCATGGTTACTTCCTTACCATGGTTTAGTTATTGTGTTACATTTATTTAATCGTTTACGCGTTCGCTCGGTTACTTAAACGTTCTTCGTAATACTTACTCGTAAATGGTTCGCGATGTAATTCCTTTCGTATTTATTTCTTATATTTTTATTTATCCTAGTTGAATATAAATCTGTAGGATTTTAATCTTGTAATTATATTGTGATTCCCGTAATCCTCGATAAGTCATAAATACGGTCGTTTTTCAAAGTTCGTTTTCTTCGAAAACTAATAGCGTTTACATACACTCATTTGGTACGTATAGTCGTAATATCAATTCTGAAACTCATTTTCTCATGCACTACATAGTGTGGGCTTAAAAGTTTTTCCCGTCTGTCAGGGTTACTATTCATTAAACGTTTTATAAGGTCTCAAAAATTCGAGTTATTGCAAGAAATTTTAAAGAAGCAGCTTGAACGAGAACATGAAGTGATTAAAGCTTGGAAATCTTCCAGAGATGTCCATGCTCAAATCACTAAAGTTCAAGGTATTGAGTCTTTTTATGATGCAGCCTGGAAGAAGAGTAAAGAGAAGCTTGAATCCAATTTGGTTGAAGGATTGCTAACAGATGTGGACTCGACGGATGATGAAAATCATCCGTCGAATAATCAGAAGGATTATCCGTCGAGTGACAAGGAGCCACATCCGTTAGCTGTGAGTAAACCAGTTAGCAAAGCTAAGCTAGCTAAGTTGAATGAGAAATATGGCTCGATTTCTAATAACTTTATTCCAGGAGAATCTAGTCAAGTCAGGAAGGAAAAGAAAGTTAATGTTGGTCATCTGCCATCACGCAATTGAATGACAGATTAGAAAAGATTGAGGTTAAAACAGAAGCTAAAAGGAAAAACAATAGAAATGGGAAAGTAGGAATTAACAAGCATAAAAACTACACACCTGATAAATATGGTCCAAGGAAAATATGTGTTAAGTGTGGTAGTGTTAATAATTTGTCTGTTAATTGCAAGCTTTCCATGCCTACTCCTATATCTGCACCTTCTTCTTTTCCCAATATGACTGCCATGCCTACCATGCCTATGAATGCTATGTCTACTCAGAATATGAATGCACAATTTGCTAATATGCCATTTTCACCTAATCCTTATTATGCTGCATTTAGTATGCCTCAAATGCCATTTAGCATGCCTTACTAGAATAACATGTTTGCAAATAGCATGCCTTTTCCTATATATCAAAATGTGTATGATAATTCTGTTCTAATGACTGGTTTCAAAGGTCCAACTCAGATGACTAAGGATGAATCAGAAATCCCCAAGTCAAATGAGATCAAACCTAAGAAACCAAGGAAGAAAGCTAACAGGGCAGGACCCAAGGAAACTTGGCTACCAAAATCAACTTGATTTGATCTTGATGTGTGCAGGGAAACAAAAAGAATCTTTGGTATCTGGATAGTGGTTGCTCACGGCACATGACTGGAGATTCTACCCTTCTCACTGAGTTCAAGGAAAGAGCTGGCCCAAATATTACTTTTGGAGATGACAGCAAGGGTTATACTGTGGGATATGGCTTGATTTCAAAAGACAATGTCATCATTGAAGAGGTTGCTCTAGTGGATGGTCTCAAGCATAATTTGTTGAGTATCAGCCAGCTTTGTGATAAGGGCAACTCAGTAACCTTCAATTCAGAAGCCTATATTGTGACAAACAAAAGGAGCAACAAAGTGGTTCTCACCGGAGTATGAAAAGGAAATGTGTATCTAGCTGACTTCAACTCATCTAATACAGAATCTGTCACTTGTCTTCTCAGTAAAGCAAGTCAAGATGAAAGTTGGCTATGACACAAGAAGCTGTCCCATCTAAACTTCAAGACCATGAATGAGCTTGTCAAGAAAGAACTGGTTAGAGGTATTCCTCAAGTGGATTTTACTAAGGATGGATTGTGTGATGCCTACCAGAAAGGAAAGCATATCAAAGCATCATTCAGAAAGAAGCTTGATTCAACAATTGAAGAACCTTTGCAATTGTTGCACATGGATTTGTTTGGAACAGTCAATGTGATGTCCATCTCAAAGAAAAGATTTTTCCTAGTAATTGTGGATGATTTCTCAAAGTTCTCTTCGACATATTTCCTAAAGTCTAAAGATGAAGCTAGTGAAATCATCATCAATCACATAAGGCAAGTCAACAATCATCCTGATTTTAAAGTAAGAAGAACCAGGAGTGACAATGGAACTGAGTTCAAGAATTTTGTGATGAGATCATTTTGTGAAGAGAATGGAATTATGCATGAGTTTTCTGCAGCAAGAACTCCACAACAAAATGGAGTAGTGGAAAGAAAGAACATATCTTTTATTGAACCTGCAAAGAAAATGCTTGAAGAATCAAAGTTACCAACATATTTTTGGGCTGAAGATGTGAATACTGCTTGCTACACTTAGAATATTTCTTTGGTTAATCAAGCAAAGTGCATGATAACCTTTCAATTATTCAAGAATAGGAAGCCAACTCTAAATTTTCTTCATGTCTATGGCTGCAAATGTTATAACTTGAGGAATCAAACTGATCAACATGGAAAGTTTGATGCTAAAGCAGATGAAGGAATTTTTGTTGGATATGCTGTGGGAAAGGCATATAGAGTCTACAATCTAAGAACCAACATTGTTATGGAATCAATACATGTTGTGTTTGATGATAAAAAGATTGAAGGACTGCATAATGGAGATTTTCATGAAAGCCTCAAGTTTGATAATGTGGAGTTGGTTAGTGATGACAGTGATGATGAAAGTGATCAAGAAACAGTGAATAAGGATAATGCAGAAAAATCTACAACTAATGAAGCACATAATTCAACATCTGTCGAGTTACAAAATACTTCATCCGTCGGGAGACAATCTTCCTTATCCTTCGGGAGACAATCAGCTTCATCCATCAGGACACAAAGTGCATCATCCGTCGGAACATTAAGAGAATCTGAAAGTCAGAATAGATCACCTACAAAAAGTTCCCCTTTCTCAAATCAAAGATTCACAAACTCAGGGGGAGTTTCTCATAATCAAAACTCAGTCACACATCAAGACAACAATGAGGCCTCTTCTTCTAGAGCTAATCTATCTCAACAAAGGAAATGGACTAAAGATCACCCTTTTGAGCTCATCTTTGGTGATGCATCTTCTAGAGTACAAAAATGGAGAGCAACTCAAGAAGAATGTCTATATAGCAACTTCCTATCTAAGGAAGAACCAAAGAAGGTAGAAGAAGCTTTGTTGGATCCTGATTGGATTTTAGCTATTCAGGAGGAGCTAAACCAATTTGAAAGGAACAAGGTATGGAAGCTGGTATCCAAACCTAAAGGAAAGAATCTAATTGACAAGTGGGTATTCAGAAATAAGATGGATGAAAATGGCATAGTGGTCAGGAACAAAGCTAGATTGGTTGATAATACTTTATTCTTTAGAAATTTTAATGGCTCTAGTTTACTTGTTCAAATATATGTAGATGATATTACATTTGGCTCTACAGATGAAAAACTTTGTAAAAAGTTTGCCAAATTGATGCAAAGTAAGTATGAAATTAGCATGATGGGAGAACTAACTTACTTTCTTGGTTAACAAGCTAAGCAAGTTAGTGATGGAATATTCATTAGTCAAACTAAATATATTCATGATATTTTATAGAAGTTTGATCTAATGGATTGCACATCTGCAAAAACTCCCATGGCCACTGCACCTAAGCTTGAATTAAACACTACTGAAAAGTCTGTGGATATTTCAAGCTATAGGGGCATGGTTGGTTCACTTCTATACTTAACATCTAGTAGGCCAGATATAATGTTTGCTACTTTTCTTTGTGCTAGATTTCAGGCTGATCCTAGAGAATCTCACCTAGTAGCTATTAAGAGAATTTTCAGATATCTCAAGGGAACACCAAAACTTGGCATTTGGTACCCTAGAGATTCTGGTTTTGATCTAACTGGTTATTCAGATGCAGATTATGTAGGTTGTAAAATAGACAGAAAAAGTACAACAGGAACCTGTCAATTTCTAGGGAACAAGCTTGTGTCCTGGTTCAGTAAAAAGCAAAATTCAGTTTCTACTTCCACAGCTGAAGTTGAATATATTGCTGTTGGTAGTTGCTATGCACAAATTTTGTGGATGAAAAACCAATTGTTGGACTATGGTCTACAAGTGGATAGAATTCCCATTTTCTATGACAACACAAGTGCAATTGCCATCACTGAAAATCCAGTACAGCATTTAAGAACAAAGCACATAGACATCAAGTACCACTTCATTAGGGAACATGTGATGAATGGTATGGTGGAACTTCATTTTATTCTAAGTGAAAAGCAGCTTGCAGATATCAGATATTTTTCAGATATTTTTTCAAGTTAAAATGCAACCATAAACTTAATTGATTTTTCTGTTCTAGATGAAATTTTGGCTAAGTCAAAATTTACATCCCGACGGATGTTCATTATCCATCGAGTTTGATCATCCGTCGGAATATAATTTGTTAATAGAATTCAATTACTTTTCTGGATTATTTCATAACCCGACGGATAATTGATTTATCCTCATCCGTCAAATTGTCTCAATCTTAGCCGTTAAAACTATGAACGTTATCCATCGAGTATACTTACAGTTTGTAAGCATAACACGACGGATAAGTGACATAATTTTTACAGTTTATTTATTTTTAAACGGCTATTTTGGGATATTTTGATTGGATACTTTATTATTTTTAACAGTTTATTTTTTTGAGATAGTATAAAAGCAGAATTCATTTTTATTCTACTCTTTTATCATTCTCAAATCAATTGCTCTAACTTTCTTCTCCAAAGCAAATATTCTCTCTGCAAATTTCTCATTCTCTAACAATGGCACTAGTAGTCAAAATTATGTCTCAATTTGGATATATCTATGAAAAGAACAACTTTGCAGCACTTGTGAATAAGGAGATTCCTCAGTCTGGAGACTTTCACAAGATGATAGATTTTGTGAAGAGCGGTAAACTCAGTTATGCTATGCTGGAATCACCCACAATCTATTGTGAAGTTGTGGAGGAGATATAAACAACTGCCATGTACAACTCTACTGATAAGACCATAACTTTCACTCTCAAAGGTAAGCAGTTCTGCATTAATAGTGACATTGTCAAAACATGCTTTAGAATTCCAGATAACACTACTACTGTTCCACACACAGACACTGATATAGTTAACATGCTAAATTTGATGGGCTATGCACTTCCTACTTCTAAGTTAAGTGAATTTAGGAGGCTAGGTCTTAGAAAGTAATAGAGCTATCCGTGTGATGTGGTAACTAAAGTATTTTTTGGTAAAATTAGCAATTTTGACTCTATTAACATCTCCATGCTTAACATGCTTTACATGCTAGTTACTGATAAGTACTTTAATTTCAGTGACTTGGTCTTGTTTGAGTTAGGTTATGAGAACTTAATAAGAGAGGTAAACATGTCTATTATGCTAGATTCTTTAAGATGCTTGCTAACCATCTTATTGAGAATATTGTTGTTGAGAACCCAACCAACAAACTAAATTGTTGGGTTCAAGAAAGGAGAGTCATTGCTAATCTCAACAGGGCAAGTCACCACAAAGAGGTGCCCCTCCTTTACTTTCCAATCATGGAGGGACCTTAGGTAAGTGAGGTAAGCACCACTGTCTCCACTCTTCCAAACTCACACATTTTTTTGCCTTCAAGTGTAGCAATGACATCTGTGTCAATGACCCAACAGATGCCTACCCAAGCTACCAAAACAACAATTTCTAAATTCAAATCTAAGAAAGCCCCCTCTGGTTTCTCTCAAAAGAAATCAGTTGTAAAATCTACTAAACAAAAAGAGGGGAGTGTGAAGGGGAGTGAGCAAGGTGAGGGACATGGTGAAAATCAAAGAAACCCTAAGGATAAGGCTGGTGCGAAGAGTGTACCTAAGCCTAGCCACACCACAGTTTCCCAACAAACTGTGGTTGTTAATAAGGAAATAAGCTCACTTCTAGTTTCATCCTCCCAAAAGGATGCTACTATTGAAATAAGCTCCCAACCAGGAGCACATGCCAAGAGGGTTAGGGACACAAGTTCACCACAAACTTATGCTAGAAAGAAAAGATCAAAAACCCTTGTGGATGCAAATGGAACACACACAATGCAAACTGGTGCTAAAGACCCAGTCACTGCACCATCTCAAAGTCAGATTGATGTGGCTCCAATAAATGTGGAGTCACGACCAAAATCATTAATAATTGAAGCACCTGAAACACCAAATTCACCCACACACTCACTGGATGTTGACATGATTAATACATCACTTCCAAATTCTCCATCTTTAACTCTATTTGAGAAGCCAAAAATCCAAGCAAGTGAGCATCATCTATTAGATGATTTGTTGGCTCACTTTCCATTTCTTTCCGAGTCTGTTGAGACATCTGTGCCTAAATTTTCATCAATCAGTATAGAGTCTACAATAGTCTCCACTCCAAACTCATTCATTTCTTCTATCCCGGTGGATATTCTTCATCCGTCGAGTAGTCCTGACGGATGTGCCTAACAGCAGTCATCCGTCGGATAGCCAAACTACTATCCCGATGGATATTCATCATCCGTTGGGAGTCTCTGCACAACTTCAAATTTCTTCAATTATCACAAGTGCAGAGGACTTAGTAGTAGTACAATCACTCTTAGGACTGAGGGAAGGGAGTGAACTGAGTGAGAGGCTGGGTTGCTCCCAGGAAAAAAGGAGAGAAAATAAGTGAACCTATGCAGTCCATTTCTTCAGGACTGGAAAAAGTGAGTGAGGGGAGTCCCACCTTAGATGGTGAAGGTGAGGGTGTGAGGGTGGGAAGCCAAGGGGAGCCCTTGATGCAAAAACAGAGAGATCATGAGAGAAATGAAGGTACTGGAGAGATAAGGATGGACACCATTGCTAGTGAGTCAATGAATGTCAGTGATGCAGAAAGGAAGAGACTATTTCAGCAAGAATATCAAGTTGTCATAGATTCTATTTCCCTAGATGCTGAGACATTTACTCATCTTGCTACAGCTTATCAAACTCTAGCTGCACAGGGCAATGGGGAGGGTGAAATGATGCTCAACTTAGTGCACACTACTCAATCTCTACAAAGAGCAAAAGATGCAATCACTGCTATGCCTTCAACTACTGGCGGTGATTTTAAATTGGCTGAAGACTCATTTGGGGATGCTGGCAGGGATGATGAGGAAGACATAATGAGCATAGGGGGAGATGTAGATGTTCCTGCCTGGATGCTAAATAAAGAATGTTCCTACTCACATCTCCAATCAACACTATTCAAGCTGATTCATGACACCCAAACAGCCATTCAAACATCTACAAATGCCAGCACAAAGAGGCTACTCATAATACATCTTGAAGCTCTTCAGTTGCATAAGATTCAAGCTCTCCAACACAGTCAAAATATGGATGAAATTAAGTAGGAAGTCTATGAAGTAAAATATGATTCCATAGCAAGGTTGGATGCTAGACTTCCTGGAACCACCATGACTGAGATAGCTCAGAAGCTATGAAAGGAAGATGATCTCAATAGAAAGGTTGAGGCCATGGACTCTAGATTATATGATGTGGAGAAGTCAATGGCCAAGATACTTGCTAATCAAGAAACTCAGACTGCTTTGCTCCAACAGTTGGTGGCTGCTCAACTCCCTTCCACTCTCCAACTTGATGCTAACAAAAAGGGGGAGAAAGACTCATCAAGTGAGGGGGGGGAACATCTCAACATCCAAGTCAGCAAAGTAATTGTGCCAACATTTGCTTTCATAAAGCCACCAGCCATGGACAACATTGACATCATCAATCTGGCAGCAGCAAAAATGGATCAAATGGAAGAAGTAAGATGTTGGAATAAACCTCTACTTGGAAGAATTGGAAGAAGTAAGATGGATTGATGCCTAGAGACATCTTCCTGAAAGGCTAGTATTCAAGTATAAGGGAGGGAAAGAGATCACATGGCCACTTCATAGGATTCTTCAAGAAAGCCAAACTATACTGATAAAGGTCTATTCATCATTCAAGAAGAACTTTGGGTTTAATGTGATTGCAAGAAGAATAGTCCTAAAGAAAATAGAGGAACTAAGGAGCAATAGAGCCAAAGATGCACTTCCAAAAACTCTGTCTATTCCCTTCACAGGAATGAGAGTGCATTTGAGGCCTTATTGGCTGATGGAATTCATGGATGATAAGGGAGTTAATAGATTCTTCAGACTGGATGACCAACCGAGTATCTCTAGCAATGAGACTATTTTGGAAATGTAAGAAATGTTTGATTTATCCGAAGCTGATGAACTTGAATTCCACAGACAACTCTAAAATCAGATAGAAGAGAACAACAAGAGGCTTGGGAAGAAATCCATACAATCAAGGAACTAAATTTATCTGTTCAGACTAGAGGAGCACCTTGATAATGATTGTGAGCAACTTCTTTGTATACTTTGCTTTGTTCAAATTTTCTAGTAAATATTGTAGCACTTATCAGTTTTATCTACTACCTTTCAATCCGTATCATTAGGGTGTTTTGTTATCATCAAGTTTCTCTTAATTTATGGCTACAATTCCAGTAGACATAAATTGGGGGAGATTGTTAGGAATATGTTGTGAACTTGATGATAAATTAAACAAAACACCTTAGTAGATTTAACTTAATGAATTTTGTAGCACTCGATGGATGATCAAATTTAGTCCCGACAGATGATTCAATATAGTCCCGACGGATGATAATTTGACATCCACCGGGTGAGTAACTTATGTAACAATAAGTATTGTAGCACATTTCTGCAAATAACTTTGTGTAGATTCTGTAGGAGTATTTCAGTCATGTTGACTACTAATGGATATGCAGAATAGGATGATTAATTGTAAATGCGAGATGTCTTGTAATTCTGTATAAGTGAAATGGAGTCAAGTGACAAATAGCTACCCGACAGATGATCAACAAAGCTACCCGATGGATGATTAACAAAGCTACCCGACGGATGATAAACATGTACTCGACGGATGATCAAATTCAAATATCTGTTGACAGTGATAACACAGTCACATGCGTTGGGTGTTTGCAAAAGGAATGTGGCAGCCTGTTAAGCAGGAATTTGAGAACAAAGAAGCATTACCATTTCCATGCAATTATGAAGATATTCAAAGATGCTGGTATAGAGTAGTGAAGCAGCGAGTTAGACTAGATACGTTTGTTTTATAATCCTGTATTATTGTCATGTAAACTTGGTGATATATAAACTAAGTGTAGCTAGTAGAACATTCAACTAAGCAAACACATTTCAAATAGAGATAGAAAAAGCTGTACTTGTCAAGAATTTTTCTGTAGTTTGTTTGTTCTACTTGTAAAGCATTTGTGATCCATTTTAAGCTACACAGAGTTCTCAAACTGATATATATATATATATATATATATATATATATATATATATATATATATATATATATATATATCTAGTGGATACATTCAAATCTACCAGAAAGTTTTAAAAGCTTGTGTTTTTATTACTTTGTGTTTTGATTTATATAATCTTTTAATTCCGCACTCTGCAAATCAAACACTCGTATATATTCAGTTGGAACATTTTTAAAATCTTGAAAAAGTAGCCAGAATTATATTCAACCCCCTTTCTGTAATTTTTGTTGTATTGTTAGGGAATAACACTCTTGTTTCCGTCAACTCTTCCTTTGTGTGTGTAACCTATGCTTTTGCATCAAGAATTGTTTATGTTTGAGGTGGTGATACTACATTAGATACCCTGACCGACTTGAGAATTTCAATAGACGCACCCTATTGAGAGGATGAATTTAGTAACTGTTTTTGTGCCTTTTCAGCCATTACATTCTTTTGAGAAGATGTATAGGGCTAGCAGTTACCTCAATTTTAATACTACTCAACTTTGTAGGAGATAGAGCTGCTGGGTTGAGTCCAGAACCTTCCTTATGTGGTGCACTAAGGCACTTTCTCCCTCACGCTCATTCATACGTCTTTTTATTGGTAAGAGAGTGTTGGTTGGTTCTCTTTTTGTGTTTTTCTTTACAGTCTGGGATAAAAGTTGTGGATTTTCAACCTCATGACTATCAATGAAAGAAGGCCAATGGAGGCTGAACCTACTTTATCAAACATATAGCACAAAATAGATAGAATGCACATTAATATATAATGAATGAATATTATGCATTTAATCTTTTGAGTGAAATGATGTACAATAGTGATTTCATAAAGATTTTCATGAAATAAGCAATCACCACTGTAGAAAGAAGCTTGATTTTTCTCTTAAAACTGTTTGAGTGCACAAGTCTATTTTTATGCATAAAAAGATAAATAATTATGTCTTTTAATATGAAAAAAACACAGACTCATTACCTAGCAGTATTAAGAAGAGAAAGAAAGATTGTGTCTTTCAATATGAATGAGTTTTTGTAAAAGCATTGATCACTTATGCTAAAGTCTAAGCAATTCTCATTCATGTCAAAAGCTCCATAATCTATATTTACAAAATTATAATCAACCACATGGGTTATTGATAAATAATCTTAATAAGAATCATTATGCCGCTGATTTCAAATTATAGTGAATCTTTCAGATATAGCAAAGCATATAAATTTACTAGAACATAAAATCTCACAATTATCTGCAACAAAATATTAACAATATATCATTGACTGATACTTGTCAAGTACATTAGATACCAATAATTATATTGCACCCTACTTTACCATATTTTAAATCATGAAACTAATTTGACATGGGATTGTCTAACATCATAATTCAAATATATTAAAATAAGATATCAATGAATTAAATACAATTTATCTATCAAATAGAATTAGCATTCAATTTCATATACTATGCAATTTTTAACTCCTAACAACTGTAATATCTCAAATAATATTAGTTCGATAAATAAAGTAACAATAACAAACATTGTCTTGTTTGCAATCTTAGAAAAAAATATTCTAAGTTCCATATACTTTGATCCATTGAGTATTGCATCTATATCAGAGTATTTAGAAATTTGCAGATAAGTATAAAAAATTATTCTAATTGGACAACATATGATTACTTTAATAAAGTATTATCCACATTGACCATAATCGTACTTAAGAAAGACTACACTTTTTATATTAGTATAAGTGACCGAGGATAAACATTAATTACTTAGAGGAGTTCTAGGTAATATCACAAATACTAACACTTCACAATTAGTTCATAGTTGAACTCCTAACTTAATATCATTAACTGATATAAGTCAAAAATTAGCATACAACTAATCATGCTACAATCATGATTTCAGTGAATTCTGAAGATATATAACCATTGTTAAATTCACTAAAACCAAAATCTCATAATTAACCTATAATTTTTTTGTTATAATAAATATACTAGATATCAGTTGTAACAGATTTTGTTATGATCAATCATGCTTCTTATTTATTTTAAGTTAATTTGAATTATGGAGCAAATAAAATCATTAAATTGATTCAATTTCCATAATCCAAACTACCCAAAATAATTACTAAATAAATAAATACTTAACACCTATGAGTTAGATACTAGCACTTAAATATTTATGATTATCCTTGAATAACCACCAATTGAACATATGATTTACCTATATGGAAATCACTCTTTGGATAAATAGTAATTTTAGAAATACTTTCTAAGCATATAAAATATTGAGAGTTTTATACACATAACTTAAAAATACTTCAACTTTCAATATTCGTGATTTTTGAAATAAGCATTGATTACTTAAAAAAAATTCTAAATAATATCACTAGTACTAAAAGTATCACAATTATTCGTACAAGATACAAATAACTATAATGCATATTATTTAATATAATTTAAATAATAAGACTGATATGACATGAAATTGTCTACAATCATAATTCAAATCAATCAAAGTAATATTCAAACTTAATGCTATAATACTTAATTACCACAAATTTATATGACATTGTAATTATGATAATCAAGATAGTAGCATTAAGTACGAGGTGCTGGATTACTAATAAATTCACAAGTCCTTTAAATATTGAAGATTTAATACCTGTGAACTTATATTAAGAATTTCTTACAGATGGGATTTCCAGCTAGTATGCAATGAATGGTATCCCTCACTTACAAACCAGTCTTGAAAGATTGACTTTAACAAGTGATTTAATAAATGTTTCTACAAGTGACTCTTTGACTAAAAGACATGCTCTCAAAATAAGTGATAACTGGTGTCAAGGTGCCTTGTCATAGAGTGTTCCACAGAGTTATTGGATTTGAAATTATTTCTCATCATAACAAGAAATCAATCTTTTTCCATGAAGTTAACAGCATCCTAAGATGCTTCTCCTGTCACTTAATATTGACAGCTTCAGAGATGCTTCTCCTATCTTTCTTACAACCTGCATAATCTATATCTATATGGCCAAACATATTAAGCAAAATATTGTTAGGGTACAATACTCCAAGAGTTGGTAGTTCCTTAAGATATCTAAAAATCTTGATAATAGCTATAAGATTGGATTTTCTAGGATTCAATTGGAACCTTGCACATAGGCATCTTGAGAATATTATATGTTGTCTATTAGCATTTGAGCAAAAGAGTGGGCTTGTCATACCTCTATAACTTGTCATTATACCTGAGTTGCACTGGTCAAGCTTTAGTGGTTTCTTCATTCTTTTGGTTGACTTTTAGTAATTCTAAATAAAATTGCAACCTTTCCAACACGCTCCTCCGCACCTACTCTGCAATTACTTAGCAAATCTTGCACAAGTTTTTGTTAGTAGACCAACATATAACATTATCATTATATCACTACACATATATAACATTATGTTTGTGCCTAGTGATAAGAGAGTTATTAATATGATGACTCTACTAGTTTATATTAAACTGTAACTTCAGTTGGAGTGCCATACCATTTCCTTGACAATTTCTTGAGTAGTATACTAGTTCATACCAACCTAAAGTGATCTTGTGAAGAAGAGATATACATAGTTCATAAATCTGCAACTGCAAAGTCATGAACTGTTGTGCATTAACTTCCTCTTTTGACTCACCAACCAGGAGTACACTTATTCACATTAACTATAGTCCAATTCCAAGTTTGAATGTGTATCAGGTGCCTGATATGTCAAAATATCCTCAAGTCTCGTCACTGGTGCTTTCTGCTAGATACTGCTTCCTGATAATAACCTAGCATCCAGTTTGGCCTTGTCCCTCGTAATAATGCCATTGTCATCTAGTTTAACTTCTAGTTATCCTTGTACCAATTACAATATTGTCATTTGGTTTGGATACCATCTTCCCTATAATCGACTTTCTGACTGATTGAGTTCATCTTGCTTTGCAATCACCCAATCAATTCGGATCTATCAAAGCTTCTGTAACTTTTCTTAGTTTCTTCTTTAGATAGAAAACTAGAGAATTACACATTCATACTCAGTAGCCCTACTAATCTTTACTCCACCATCCGGATCACTTAAGAACTAGACTCTGGGAATAATATTGACATCAAACCCTTTATCTCAGAAGATATGTTCTTGTTATGTCCTCTTGATTTTCAATATGGTGTTTTGTCTGATTAGTTGATCCTTCTTTTTCTCCCTCTAAGCTGTTGCTGGGTGTTATGGATCAAAAACTAAGGTATATTAATTGTTGTGTTTATTACTAGGGAATGTGAACTTCGAGACTCGATTTGACTGCTCTTGTGTTTTGTGACTCGATCTGCCTTACAAGATGCCTACGTACCTTGCTGTGCCAAGGATCAAGTCAAAAAACGTAGTTCTGATTTGAGGGGTGAGGCCCCTTATATAGATGTTGGGAGTCCTTGAATTGGACTTGGGTTAGGAGACTTGGTGGGCAAGTCTCAGAATTAGAATGGACTTTAGAGTCCTAAGAGGTAGGAAGCTGATTCCTTATCGCACCAGGTTCCTTGGAGGCCAATCTACAAGGATTTATTTCTCCACTAGGACTCATCTTATCAGCTGACTTATCCCTTATTAATTAATTATGAAATTAATTAATATTCAGGATTTTGGGCCTTCTGTAATGGGCCTAGCTGTTGGCCCAATCCTGATATGATTAATGCAACATTAATTACATACCCAAGTCTTATTTTCTTTCCTATCATTTCCCCCCAACTTTTTGGAAACAGTGACTAGGTTTCGCAGAAGTTAAGTTCATTCGTTCCCTTATATGGTATCATTTTTGCGTAAAGTGTGGAGCAACCTACACATTTATAATGATTTACTTTTGTCCCTATTTTTTAGGAATTATCTTAATTTCCAGGAATTTTCCTGAATTCTGGGATTTTTCCTTAATTTTCTGGAATTTTTGTTAGGAATATGTGTATTAGTTTGATGATAAGTTAAATAAAACACTTAAGTAGAAATCTAGTATTTGTAGCCTCAACGGATAAGACCATTTTGGCTATCCGTTGAAGGAGTAGCTTTACTTAGCAATAAGTTTAGTATTTTAGCATATTTCATTCTCTGGATTCAAGTTGTAATTCTTAGATGTTGTAGGAAATCATCAGTCTTGTTGACTACTAGTGGATAGGCAAATAGGAGGGCTAATTGTAAATATTTCATACCTTATAATTTTGTATAAGTGAAGAAGTATCAACTGATATTGAAGAACTTCAACGGATAAGAAACAAAGCTTCAACGGATGTCTCTAATGCTTCAACGGATAATATCCATCAACGGATGAGTGCTTCAACGGATAAAGACTTCAACTGATAATGCATCAATGGATAAAGCTTCAACGGATAAAGCCTCAACGGATAAGGCATCAACGGATGAAAGCTTCAACGGATGCTTAGTTCATTAGCAGTTGATAGTGACAATTCACAAGCTGATAGAGGCACATGGGTTGACAGAGACAAACTGGAATGTGGAAGCCTCTAGGAGGAATCAAGAAAATGCAGCATTTCCATTCTGATGCAAACAAGGAAGTATTCAAAGATCTACAGCCAAGCCTAAATTGCATTTGATAGAGAAATGAAGAAGAAACATGTGAAGAATCTTTTTAATTGTATTTTACATTTTTGTCTTCACTTGTAAACTTGGTGATATATAAACCAAGTAGCAGCTAGTAATTAGATAAGAATTTTCCTGAGCTGTTTAGAAATATCCAGAGAGAAAATCATCTAGTTTGTACTAGGAAGCAGCTGTGATTTAATTCTTTGAATCACAGATTTTCTGAAATAACACATCTCTGGTGGAACAACAAATCCACCAGAAAAGTTTTTAAGTTCTTTGTGTTCTTTACATTTGTGTTTGAATATATATCTGTCTGTATTAGCTTCAAGCAATTCACACACATTTGTTCACTAAAACACTTAGCCTTAGAAACTACTCAAAACTTGAAAAAGTTTTGAGATTTACATTCAACACCCCTTCTGTAAATCTCATTGTTAGTCCACTGGGAATAACAATTTTCCCTTAATTTTCTGAAATTTTCCCTAAATTCCGGGATTTTTCCTTGATTTTCTGGTTTTTTCCCTTAATTCTGGGATTTTTCCTTATTTTCCAGGATTTATTCCTCATTTTCTAAAAATATTTATATTTTCAGAAAATATTTTAAGGAATTTCCTCCAATCTTCTACAATTTTTCAGGATTTTCCATCTTTTTCTTCCTTTTCTTTCTTTTTCTTTTTCTTTTTCTTTCTTTTCTTTTTTCTTTTTTTTATACCTGGTTCGACCAGGAATCTTGTTCGACCAGGATCCTGGTCGAATTAACCCTTGATGTGTCCTAGTCGACAGGCTTTTGAGCAGAAACATTCGATCTCAAATTATGTACTCTTCCCAATTAAACTTGCACAAATCATCAAGATTGCTAGCCAACTTAAGAAGTTGTTTGTCAATGTATGCATGTGTTGGTGTTCCAAACATGACATTCGACAAAACTATAACAAAATTCAGTTTGAAAATTCTCAGCCAGCCCTTGGCCATTCATCAGTTCGACCACCATTCTAGTAGTAATTTGTTCCCTTTTGTCAGCAGGATATTGTTCTAGCCATTGCTCGGTCCTCTTCTGGTACTTGTCTCCTGATGCCAGCATGATAGATTGTCCTCCGTATGGGATTCCCAACACATCAAACACATCTTCTTCGGTGATTTGTATGTTTAAATGTTTAAGCCTCAAAGAAATATTGTTATGGTTAAAAATCTGAAAGATTTTATATGCAAGATTTGATGGCAACAACTCCAAACAGAAATCGACTAGATGCTCGAATCTAGAATTTATAACCCATTCCTTTTATTCTTCTGAGAGGTATATACCATTTGGCTAAACAGTCTTGGAGAATTCCTGATTTTTAAATCTTCTTTTGATTTATTGATATGCACAACACCTCCAATCTGGTTGATATTTTTAAAATAATAAAAATGTGATAGAGTATAAAAGGAAGCATAAGAACTTAGTTTTATTATTCATATGATTTACCTCAGTGTCCAGTTTTGCAAATTTCTTCTTTGGAATTCTCAAATTTTCCCATTTTCTCTTTGGCTCTTCACCTTCAATGTTGTCCTGTTTATAGAATTTATCAATTCAAGAACTAGATATTAATATCTGTAATGTAAATTGCAAATTTAATAGTGATTTATATTTACAATATATTGATTACAATGTGTAATTTAGTGATTACTATGTACAGTTTATTGAATAACATGTGTAATACAGTGATTTTTTTTACCTTTTTCTCTGTCCTCTTCTTCCACTTGTTCATTTTTGGTTTCTTGCTTGGATCTTTCTCTTCAACTTGGTCTTGACTATCTTGTGTTTCAGTTCTTTCAATTTCCATTCATGTTCAACATTATTTTGAATTACAAAAATTAATAATTCAACATCTAGAAATTAATATATATATAAAAAATTTAACTAAATTTAACAATTGTTATTATTTTAGGGTTCACCAGTTCCTTAGATAGGTTTTAAAACCATTTATCTCTTTTTTTACTATATTGAAATTAGTATAAATATTATATCTATTTAGGGTTTTGGGGTTTAGGGCCTTCAGGCCCTAGACCTTAGAGCCTAAACCCTAACTTAGTCTAGGATTTAGGGCCGTTAGTCCCTAAATCCTAGAAAACAAATTGTATAAATAATGATTACTATCTATAATTTAAAATATAACTAAATTTAACAGTTGTTATTTTTTTAGGGTTCACCAACTCCTTAAATAGGTTTTAAAAATATTTACCTCTTTTTTACAATATAGAAATTAGTATAAATATTACATCTCTTTAGGGTTTAGGGTCTAGAGCCTAATCCCTAACTTAATCTAGGATTTAGGGCAGTTTGGCCCTGAATCCTAGAAACCAGATTGTATAAATAATGATTACTATCTATAATTTAAAATGTACCTAAATTTAACAGTTGTTAACTTTTTAGGGTTCACCAACTCTTTAAATAGGTTTTAAAAATATTTACCTCTTTTTTTTACTATATAGAAACTAGGATAAATCTTGCCGAATTTGGATTTCATCAATGTCGTAACATGTTTATACAATACCTTGTATTGGCTTGGCACTGCGCTAATCACCTTCACTCGATTGAACTCATCCTAAATTTGCTGCACTTCACCTTTGTTTTTTAACTGTGATGACACATCCTTATTTCTTTTTCTATGTAAAATTAAAAAGAATGTAAATACAATTCCTATGACAATTTTTATTAAGGAACAGACACATATAAATTACCATCACTGTTCGGAGGCTGATTAAATGTCGAGGCCATGCTAAGTGAGAACTAACAGCTTTGAGAACTTGTTCTATTTCACCAGGTATCGACACATGAACTAATGCGTCTGGTTGTATGTTTCCGTCAACTGACACACGAACATGTCCAGGAATTAGTGGCACTCAATGTACTGTACCACTCATTTCTTCATCATCGAAAAGCGTACCAAAAGTAACTTTGTTTTCGATGCTATCGACATCTAGCTCACAAATTTACGGTCCCTACAATTATGAATCATAAGTCTATATGTGTTTCAAATCTTAAAAACCAGACTGTACAAATAGTGATTTATATGTACAATATAGTGATTACCATGTGTAATTTAGTGATTAGTATGTACATTTTTAGTGAATAACATCTGTAATATAATATTTTTTTACATTTTTCATTGCCCTCCTCTTCCACTTATTCATTTTTTGTTTGTTGAATGGTTTTTACTCTTCAAATTGTTCTTGACTTTCTTGTGTCTCTTGTTGTTCAATCTCCATTTCATCTTGACTTTTTTGTGTCTCATGTTCTTCCTGAATATCCTCCTGAGTAGATTCTGGTGTTTCTTGTGTTGATACTTCATTGTACATAATTTTTTTTAATTATTAGTATCATATAGGGGTGACAAGTAGGGTGAATAACAAATGGAAAATCTGCAGACTAATTTGGGAAATTAGAAATAACAGAATAAGTGTAGAATACATACATCGTTGTAGTTTTCTGATCTTCCTGCAGTTTGCTTAAATTTTTTATTTGGTCTCATATAAACCCTCAGTTTCTTTAATGTTTCAGTATTTCTTCTTGGAGGAGTATTTGGTACTGCATCATTTATAAGAATTATAAAATGAATGGAACTATGAAATTATTATAAGCAATTTTTAAATATATTATATCTTGTTTCATTGTATTTTGTTGATCTGTTGAATCTTCCAAGTCAACAAAGACATGTGTGGTTTGTCTTATTTGCCGAGTTGATTGTATTATTCTTGAACTTTGTCGTAGTGTACTGTAGAAGCTCCTGTAAAATTGATAGTAAAAATTAGTAAATTTTATCACAATAATCAACAATATAAGTTTAAGTTTCACTAATTACTTTTAAATAATCACTTAATATTTCAACAAAATCAATCAATTTCATCAACATTAGGACTAATCAATAGGAGTTGACTTTATCAAAACTAACTAGGAACACCCACTCCAATACAAAGAGATAATTAAGAAACAGAAAAATTGTATCAAGTCATATACATTATGCATATGCGTTAGTTTTCTTCAGACTTGAGCTGTGTTGTCTCTCTGAATTAGTAACTTGTGCTGAGAACTTGAATATTACTACCAGGTCTTTTGGTAGTTACTAATAAATTGTGTTTCTGGCTTGTGCTTTTGGCCAACACAATTATTATGCAAGTATTCTGAAATTTAGTCAAAATTAGTTCATGAAGAATCATATATGTTTAAAATGTTATCCTAATAAAGTCATATGTGCAGTTCCCTATGTTTAACCCTCGCTTTATTTACTGTTTTTTGTTCAATATAAAAAAAACAGTAGTGGCATATTAAGTAGCAACATAAAGGGATAAAAAATATTGTTCCAACCACATAATCTCTGTTGTGATTAGTAGCCTCTGGTGTGCTCCAAGCAGTAATTACATAAATGTTAAAAAAAGAAAACATATATACATAACTACAAGTTTAGCAGGCCAAGCGAGTACAGGGCCAAATTGAACTATTATCTAAAAGTAACATAAGCAGAATGCATCGAAACATAAATTATGCTCGAATCTTATTATCATAAAATGTTCTGTATTTAGTCCCTAAATCCAACTTAACAAAATTCTATAATTCACATGTTCTTCATTTAATTTAACTTAAATAATGGATGCTTGAATTTTAGAAATCACTAAAATACAAGCATCCATTCATCAAATTAAGATTCTATATAAATTTTTGCAGTTTACTGTGATGAATTTTCATTAATATAGATGTTCATCTAAATAATAATCTACAATCTCATAGAACTAAATACGTATAATTAATCACTAATTTATATCTAATATATTGAAAACTTACTACATATTCTTAAATAATCACTTAATATTTCAACAAAATCAATCAATTTCATTAAATTTTTTATTAAATAAAATGAAATTAAGAAATAAAACACTGTAGAACCTAATTCAAAATACCTCCTCTAGTCCTAGCCATTTTTTCTTTAATAAAATGCTAAATATGATCTGTTTGAAGATAAAAATGTTAGAATACAGAATAATTATTAAAAAACCCTAAAAATCACTAAAATACAAGCATTCATTCATTTAATTTAGTTTATATGTAAATTTATTCATATGACTGTGATGAATACCCTTAAAACTATGAGATATATACCTGTTCGAGTTGATTTTAGTCACAGACTTTAAATTGAAGTTCTTCGTTGCAGCAAATGTGTATTTCGGTTGAAAAGTACTTCCGTTGAACTCGGTTTTTGAAGGTATACAGAGAAATTGTGTTGAAATTAAGTGAATAGATCCGAGAACTCGCGTTTTGATGGTTGAAATTTGTGATTATTTCTGTTGATGAAGATGATGATGATGCTTGTAGAAGATGATGGAGCTGTTTTGTGCGCATGATTTGTAACTGTTTTTTAATTTTAATTTTAAGGGGCAAATATAAGGGAACTGTTTTTTATGGGCTGGGCTGGTGTATTTTATTTTGGGTAGGGCTGGATTTCTTGTTTTTTTTAAGGTTGTTTCTATTTGAACAGCCCCCTATATATATATAGCTGGTCGCTCAATCAAAAAAGATCATCATAGAATCTTATATAAAATTATATTTAAGTTCTAATTTTCAAACCCAAAATTAATTTTTAATGAAAGTGGGGTGTAACAAAAAATTACGATTAAATATAATATTAGTACATATAATTCATTGTTACAAATATTTATACAAGTTATATAATGGGATCTACACTAGATTCTGTTTTATATTTAACTAGCATGATAATCCATGCAAAGCGCGGGTCACATTAAATTTTATTATTTATTTCTTCAAATGTGATGATAAAGTCGGTTCATTTTTCATAACAATCCACTTTAAGTGTCTCAGTTCAGTCATGGGTAGCAGCTAATCGCCATTTCTCGACCTAAGAATATGGTTTATTCCATAAGTAATATATATTGGTAACTCTAAAATAACCATCGAGTAGTTTTTTTTTCTATATAAAAGATTGTAAATTTTTATAATCACCCATGTATATATATTATAAGAAGTTGTCGATACTATCATTGCAGGGTAATAAAATGTATTTTAAAAATTATTGTACGAGCATGCTGATTAATTGTACATCTCATCTATTAATTCTCCATTAAATTATTCATAAATTTTATTTTTTAATTTCAGTCACACCCCTACAATATATGAAAAAATTATTAGATCATTATAATATTTTTGAATCATCGTATTTTTGTTTTTAGTCGATTAAATTTTGATTTAGTCTAATTATTTGCTTTTAAGTTAGATGTAATATACGTTAATTATAAATAATAATAATAATAATAATAATAATAATAACAACAACAACAATAACAATAATATATTTTGAATTAGAGATTAAATTATAAAACGAAATGGATTACTTTTAAATATTTAATTATCTAATAAAATTCTAAATCTAATAATAGGAGGATACTTAGATTATTATATAAATAAGCTGGAGGCTAATAAGAAAACCTAAGTTTTATTAAAAGAGTAACCGCCAAGATGTAGTGGGAGAAAAGCTTAAACAGAGGAATTAGTCGGTGACTTTATTTGTTTGAACACCAGAACTCAAGGTTTATGTCAGTACCCTATACTACTTTATCTTATACTGGTGGTTACACATGGTATATATATTTATAAACGGAGACTTTTACTGTATTTCTCAAGCTTTTAATTTATGTTTTTTCATGATTTATAATGATTAAAATGATGTTTTTGTAAGGAATATGTTGTGTTATTCCCAAACAAGCTAGACAAGAATTACAGAAGGGGGGGGGGGTTGAATGGAATTCTAGCTTCTTTTTGGATTTCAAGAATAGTTCTTCTAAAAACAAATAAATGTGTTTGATTTTGCAATAGCACGGAATGAAAGTAAAATAAAAATCAAATCACAAAGTATTTAAATAAAAGTATTTAAAAACTTTCTGGTGGATTGAACTTTTCCACCAGAGATATATATTAAGTAGAGAACTCTGTGTTACAAAATGAACACAGCTGCTTACAAGTTGAAGAACAAGAACTGAGAAATTCATTACAAATTTTGCCTCATCTATTTCTCAGGTAATTTCTTACTTACTATTTATAGTCTAATTTCATGCTGCTACACTTCTCTTTCCAGCATCTTTTAAATTTCTTCTGTTTAGCATGGAAATGGAAATGCTTCTTTGTTCTCTAAACCCCGCAAACAGGCTGCCATATTCCATTTGCATACAATCAACGCATGTGACTGTCAAGTCACTACTAACTGCTCTTTTGAATTTGGACATCCGTTGAAGCTTCATTGAATCATTCGTTGAAACTATAGTTGATCATCAGTTGATACTTTGGCTCATCATCCGTTGAGACTATGTAGATCATCCGTTGAAGCTTTATCTGAACATCCGTTGAAGCTTTGTGAATGATCCGTTGAGACTCTTTTCTTGACGGTTAACTCCATTTTATTTATGCAAGATTACAAGGCATCAACTATTTACAATTAACCAACCTATCTTGCATATCAATCTAGCAGTCAACATGACTTAAATATTCCTCAAATATCTAGTTCACTAAGCTATTAAAGTATGCAGAAATGTGCGACTAATCTTATTGTACATAAGCTACTCTTTCAACCAATATTGAAATGATCATTCTTTGAAAGCTACAAAATCACTTAAATAAAATCTACTAAGTGTATTGTTCAAGTTATCATCAAGTACACAACATAATCCTAACAATCTCCTCCACTTTATGTCTACTGGAATTGTAGCCATAAATTAAGAGAAACTTAATGATAACAAAACACTCTATGGATACAGAATAAAATAAAGTAGATAAAAATTACAAGTGCTGCAATTTATTGAAAATTCTTATAAAGAAAGATTTATAGAGTGTCTTATAGATCATATTCAAGGTGCTTCTTTAGACAGAGCAAATTTAGATCATTTCCTTGATGACCTTGACTACTTTCCCATCTTCACATCATTCTTTTTCAATCTGATATTGGAGTTGTCTGAAAAATTCTGATTCATTCTCATTTGTTAGATCCAGCATTTCTTGCATCTCCTTGAGAGTTTCATTGCTTGCAATCTTTAGCTAATTTTCCAATCTGAAGAATCTTCTAATGTATTTTTCATCCTTGAACTCCATAATCCAGTATGGCCTCAAATGCACCCTATCTCCAGTGAAAGGGATTGTCAATACTCTTGGGAGTGCATTTGGTCCTCTTCAGCTATTCCTTATCTCCTCAATTATGTTTAGTACCATTTTCTTGGCAACTATGTTGTATCCAAAGATTTTCTTGATTGGGGAGAAGACAGTCACCAAAGTTGAATAGTCTTCATTGAGAATTTCGTGAAGTGGCCATGCAATCCCTTGTACCTAAAGACTAGTCTCTCTGGAAGGTGCTTGTAGGCATCAATAGATCTGATTTCTTCTAGCTCATCCAGATAGAGATTTATGTCTGAAAATTCTTTGATGTCACATATGAAGAGTTGATCTCCCTTGTTGACAATAGGTTTGGATTTGGCCAAAGACTTAGATTGAAGTTTAACAGGCTTGACTGTTCTGACTGCTCTTTTCTTTATCTTCCTTTGTTTAGAAAAGATTGGAATGTTAAGATCAGGAAGAGGCAAGCTGTCCCAATCTATAGGTTCATCCCGAGGAACAACAGGATCACCATGAAAGGTGATGTTAGGATCAACCTTGAATTCAACTTCCTTCATAATAGGTATGACTGATTGGCTTGAAGTTATAGATTGGGTTGGCAAATAGTCTTCCTTGTCTTCATTGAAATCTAGCTTCCTCTTTGCATGTAATTTTTACCTTATTTTCTTTGACTATTTTGGATTTTCTTGCTTTTCTTCATTCATATTTTCAGTTGTCATAGCAGGCAATGCAACTTCTGTGGTTGCATGCTTCTTGGCTTCTAAATCAGCTTGCTTTTGTTGTTGTTTAAGCCTCACCTTTTCTTCTTTCTTAGCCTCTACACATTGTGGATGTTCAGCCACCACACAGATTAGTTTACTATTCTTGTAGATTTTAGTCATTCTGTTCTTTGACACTGTGTCTCTGGGATCTTTGGGTAAAGCAATAGACCTTGCAAGCAGCTTCTTTTCATCTGGCCTAGGGGTTTTATAAGATAGGTCCAGTGGATTTTTGTCTGAATTCTTTGGATAATTCCTTTTTGGCTGAAAAATCACACTGGCCTTTGGAGACTTGATTGATGAGGGTTGACCCCTTTTTAAGTTCCCTAAGCTCATCTCATTGATTGAAATTTGTCTCAATTAAGAGAAGTGAGAAAATGCATTGTCTTGCTTCGTAATTGGACAAAACTTCTTCTTGATGTTTTCATCAAGCTTCTTCCACTTTGCATCTAACTCTTGCTCAACTACTGCTATATTAATTTTTTGTTTGTCATTGGACTCCAACTTAGCTGCTGCTAGATTGATTAAATCAATGTTGTCAAGAGCTGGTGGCTTTGTGAAAGCAATTGCTAGAACAATCACTTTGCTTACTTGAATCTTGAACACTTTCTCCTCCACACTTGTTGACTCCCCCTGGCCACTGATTTCTCCACATTTGTCAGTCTAGAATCCATGGCCTCAACCTTTCTATTCAAACCAGCTTCTTTTCTGAGCTTTTGAGCTATTTCTGTCATTGTTGTGTCTGGAAGCCTAACATCCAACCTTGTTACAAAATCTTGTTTGACTTCAGAAATTTCTTGCTTGAGTGCATCTACATTCTGAGTCTGTTGAAGAGCTTGAATCTTATGCAAATGGAGAGATTCAAGGTGAGCTGAAAGTAGTCTTTTGGTGCTAGCACTAGTGGATGCTTAAATTGCTGTTTGGGTGTCATAGATGAGCTTGAATAGTATGGATTGGAGATGTGAATAACAGCATTCCTTGTGCAGCATCCATGATGGAGTTTCTTCATCTCCCCCTATGCTCATGCCTTCATCCTCATCATCCTCACCATCATCCCCAAATGAGTATTCATCAAATTTAAATTCATTACCAGATGTAGATGTCATGGTAGTAATAGCATCCTTTGCCCTTTGCATTGAAATAATAGTGTGCACCAAGTTCAATGTCTTCTCAGCATCCTCATTGCCCTGTCTAGCCAGAATTTGATATGCTGGAACACGATGAGTAAATGTCTTAGCATCCAAAGAGATAGAATCTATGACAACTTGATATTCTTGCTGAAACAATCTCTCTTTTTCTGTATTACTGACATTCATTGACTCACTAGCAATGGTTTCCATCCTTATCTCTATTGTATTGCTTTTCTCTTATGATTTATCTGTTTTTACATGAAGGGATCCCCTTGGCTTCCCACCCTCACACCCTCACCTTCACCTACTAAGGTGGGACTCCACTCACTCACTTTTGCCAAGCTGGAAGAAATAGCTTGCACATTTTCACTATTTTCCTCTCCTTTTGCCTGAGAGCAACTCAGCCTCTCACTCTGTTCACTCTCTTCCCTCAATCCTAAGAGTGACTGTACAACCACTAAATCATCTACACTTGTAACATTAGTTGAAATTTGAAGTTGTGCAGTGATATTCAACGGATGAGGAACATCCATCAAAGTAGTAGTTGGAAGTGTCAACAGATGACTGCTGTTAAGCACATCCGTCGAGATACAATCACTAGTTGACAGATGAACAATATCCATCGAGATTGTAGAAATTATAGAGTTTGGAGTAGAAACTACTGTAGAATATGTGGAGATTGATTTGAGATTTTGCACAGTATTCTCAGTAGAATCAGAAAGAAAAGGCAAGTGAGCCAACAAATCATCTAAAAGATGATGCTTACTTGTTATAGATTTTGGCTTCTCCATGAGAGTTAGAGATGGAGAATCGGGAATTAATGTATGAATCATATCAACATCCAGAGAATTTGTGGGTGAATTTGGTGTTTTAGGTGATTCTATGATTAAAGATTTTGGCCGTGACTCCACATTTATTGGAGCCACATCAACCTGACTTTGAGAAGGTGCATGAACTTAGTCTTTGACTGCAGTAGGCACAGTGTGTGTACGCTGTGTATCCCCAATGGTTTTTGATTCCTTCTTTCTAATATAAGTTTGGGGTGTGCTTGTGTCCCTAACCCTTTTGGCCCGTGCTCTTGGTTATGAGCTTTGTTCAATAGTCACATCCTTTTGGGAGGATGTAACTAGCAATGAGCTAATATCCTTATAAAGCACTGCAGTTAATTGGGAAACTGCAGTGTTGCTACGCTGGGATATACTCACCTCTCCATCCTTATTCTTAGGGCTTATTTGATGTTCACCCTGTCCCTCACCAGTCTCACTTCCCATCACACTCCCCTCCTGGATTTTGGTGGATTTTATAACTAGTTTCTGTTGAGAGAAACTAGAGGAGGCTTTCTTTGACTTAGATTTGGAGATTTTTGGTTTTTTGGCTTGGGTAGGCACCTGTTTGGTCACTGTCACAGATGTCATTACCACCGTTTATTGCAAAGAAGTAATACATTGGAAATTAGTAGGGACAGAATTGTTTACCTCACTTACCTGAGGCAATTCCATGATTGGCATGTACACAAGAGTAACATCTTTTTGATGATTTTCCCTGTTCAAGTCAGCAATAATTCTCCTCTCTTGGACCCAACAATTTAACTTGTTTGTTGGGTTCATAATAGAGAGATCCTCAGAAACAAAATTAGCTAGCATCATAAAAAATCTAGCATAATAAATATTCTTAGACCTCTTCTTGATATCCCCTAATTTACTCCCTATCTCATACATGACAGAAGTGCTAAAACTAAAGTACTTATCACTAAGGAGCATGTAAAGCATGTGAACAAGTGAGTAAGTTACATCATCAAAATTGCTAATTTTACCAGAAAACACTTTAATGAAAGAATCACACAGAAAACTCCATTCTTTTCTAAGACCCATTCTCCTAACATCACCTAATTTAATGGCATCAAGAGCATTGCCCATAAAAACTAGCATGTTACGCACATCAGTGTCTGTGTGTGGAGCAAGAGTGTTATTTTCTGGCAATTTAAAGCATTTTTCAAAAAGCATCACAATTAACACAGTGTTCATTACCTTTGAGATTGAAGGTAATAGTTTTGTCCTTAGAGTTGAACACTTCTGTAGTCCAAATTTCCTCGACAACTTCACAGTAGATGGTTGGGGACTCAAGCATGGCATAACTCAATTTATAGTTCAGTATGAAGTCCATCATCTTGTGATAATCTTCAGATGCCGGAATTTGCTTGTTCACCAGAGCCACAAAGTTGTTCTTTTTATAGACAAACCCAGACGAGGACATAATTTTGACTACGGGTGCCATTGCTGTGATTGAGATTAGTTACAGAGAGAAAGTATTTGCTTTGGAGAAGAAGAGAGTTAGAGAAATTGCTTTGAGAATGATAAAAGAAAAGAGTAAAACTGAAATTATCTTTTATACTTTCTCATAATTAAATTGTCAAAAATTAAAAAGTGAAATAAAGTAACCAATCAAATTAGCCCAAAAAAGCCGTTTAAGAATAAAGAAAGCTGTCAAAATTCTAAGATTATCCGTTGAAATATACATACAGGATGTAAGTAAATTCAACGGATAATGCTCAAAATCAACGGCTAAGATTGAGTGCAATTTGACGGATAATGGTAAAAGTATCCAGAGTAATAATTGATACTTCGACAGATGATATAATTCAACGGATATTCATTTTCAACGGATAATGAACATCCGTCAAGATATAAATTCTGACTTAGTCAAAATTTTATCTTAGAAAAGAAATATCAACTTTTACTCTGGCTGCATCACAAATTGCTTGTACATCAAAATAAATTAAGAATAGTTAAGCATACCTAACTCACTTACCAACCTAGTGAAGGTGGATTCATCAAGTGGCTTGGTAAAGATGTCTGCAAGTTGTTTTTCACTTGGAACAAAATGAAGTTCCACAATACCATTCATAACATGCTCTCTAATGAAATGATACTTGATGTCTATGTGCTTGGTCCTTGAATGCTGTACTGGATTCTTAGTGATGGAAATGGTACTTATGTTATCACAGAAAATAGGAATTTTATTCACCTGTAGACCATAGTCCAACAGTTGATTTTTCATCCATAAATCTGTGCACAGCAACTACCAGCAGTAATATATTCATCTTCAGCTATAGAAGCTGAAACTGAATTTTTCTTTTTACTGAACCAGGATACTAGCTTGTTTCCTAGAAATTGACAGGTTCCTGTTGTACTTTTTCTATCAATTTTACAATCTGCATAGTCTGCATCTGAATAACCAGTTAGATAAAAACCAGAATCTCTAGGATACCAAATACCAAGTTTTGGTGTTCCTTTGAGATATCTGAAAATTCTCTTAATAGCTATTAAATGAGATTCTCTAGGATCAGCTTGAAATTTAGCACAAAGACATGTAGCAAACATTATATCTGGCCTACTAGCTGTTATATATAGAAGTGAGCCAACCATGCCTCTATAGCTTGAAATATCAACAGACTTTTCAGTAGTGTTTAATTCAAGTTTAGTTGCAGTAACCATGGGATTTTTTTGCATATGTGCAATCCATTAGGTCAAACTTCTTTAAAAGATCATAAATATATTTGGTTTGACTAATGAATATTCCATCACTAACTTGCTTAACTTGTAAACCAAGAAAGTAAGTTAGTTCTCCCATCATGCTCATTTCATATTTACTTTGCATCAATTTGGCAAACTTTTTGCAAAGTTTTTCATCTGTAGAGCCAAATATAATATCATCTACATAAATTTGAACAAGTATACTAAAGCCATTAACATTTCTATAGAATAAGGTTTTGTCAATTGTACCTCTTGTGAAGTGATTTTCTAAGAAAAACTTTGACAAGGTATCATACCAGGCTCTAGGTGCTTGCTTCAATCCATAAAGTGCTTTCAAAAGATAGTAGACATATTCTGGAAAATTTGGGTCTTCAAAGCCAGGAGGCTGACTGACATAGACTTCTTCCTCCAAATATCCATTCATAAAGGCACTTTTGACATCTATTTGATAGACTTTGAAATTGGCATGGGCTGCATAGGCTAGAAAAATTGTCATGGCTTTAAATCTTGCAACAGGAGCAAAAGTTTCATCAAAATCTATTCCTTCTAGTTGACAGTAGCCCTTCGCAATCATTCTAGCTTTGTTCCTGACAACTATGCCATTTTCATCCATCTTGTTTCTGAATACCCACTTGGTGTCAATAGGATTCTTTCCTTTAGGCTTGGATATCAGCTTCCAAACTTTATTCCTTTCAAATTGGTTTAGCTCCTCCTGTATAGCTAAAATCCAATCAGGATCCAACAGAGCTTCTTCTACCTTTTTAGGCTCTTCCTAAGATAGAAAGCTGAATAAAGACATTCCTCTTGAGTTGCTTTTCTTTTTTGCACTCTATAGGATAGATCACCAATAATCAATTCAAATGGGTGATCTCTAGTCCATTTTCTCTGTTGAGGTAGATTAGCTCTTGATGAAGATGCCTCATTGTTGTCTTGATGATTGACAGAATTTTGATGATTAGAAACTCCCCCTGAGTTTATGGATCTTTGACTTGAAATTGGAGTTCTTTCTGAATGTGATTTAACTTGGCTTTCATCTCCTATTGATGGATCAACATATGTTACTCTTTGCCTTTCGACGGATGATGCAGATTGTCTTTCGACGGATGATGTACTTGGTGTAATAACTCGAATTTTTGAGACTTTGTAAATCGCTTAATGAATAGTAACCCTGACAAATGGGGGAAAACTTTTTAGCCCACACTATGTTGTGCATGAGAAATTGAGTTTCGGAGTCGATAACGTGATTATACGTACCAAATGAGTGTATGTAAATGCTATTAGTTTTCGAAGTAAACGGACTTTGAAAACTGACCATATCTACGAACCATCAAGGATTATGGGAATCACAATATAATTACAAATTTAACATCCTACAAATTCAAATCCAAGAACGATACTTCAAAACCTAAAGAACGTATAAGAAAGAATTTACACCGCAAATCGTTTACGATAATTTATTACGAAAACGAATAAGCGATCGAGCGAACGCGTAAATGAATAAATAAATGTATCAAACCAAGCTAACTAAACTAGCTAACTATAATAAGGAACTAACCATGGTAAAGTTACCAAATAGTAACCTAAACTAGATAGCATGATGACCTACAAGCTAATAATAGTAAAACTAGAACCTAAACTAGATAGATTAGCATGGAAACCTAGGAAGCTAGCCAAGATATGCATAGATTTCCTAGTACTAGAATATATACAAAATCATGTAATACAATCTTACACAAGAAGCATTTCAAGAAGCAAGAAAATCTCTCTCTCTCCCCCCCATACTTCTTCCATTCAGCTTCAACGAAGAAAATGAAGAATTTAATTTCAAAAACCCCACTTTTAGCCATGGAAAAAATTCACCATTAATTTCCAAGCTTCATACATCCTAAACTAAGGTAAATTAAATTTTTGAGCTCATTTTATTGAGGCTTGATGGGTGAAATAAATTCAAGAAAAGTGATAATGAATAGTATGAACAATAACTTTTCTTTGGTTTCTTGATTTTAATGGTTGATTTAGGTTCCAAAAACCCAACCAAGTATCCCCAAGACTCCACCATCATCAAGAACTCATCTCAAGCTTTTAATAAAGGTATAAATCTTTGACCAATATTTATTTAAGGTTTAAGTTTCAAGAACCTTTGAAATCCTGGTTATAAACTTAGGTTTAGTGGTTGATTTATTGTAATCTTGATGTTTAGTTAATTAGTTCTAAGGTTGATGATTGTTGCCTTAAGAACATGACGTTCTTGAGAGGAGTTAGTGTTGGGATGATGATTTTATGATTTTTGATGGTGGTATAATGATTTAAGATGTAAACAAAATTCGGATCGTAATCGTAATCTCGTTAAAACAAACAAAACTCAACATTAAGTTTCTGTAGAAGTTCCCGAATGTATAAACTATAGCTTCTTGAAACTTAACATTGATATGATATACAATGTTATAAGGATCGTTTAGGCGCTTGAATAGCTTGATTCCGATTTACGGATCAAAAGTTATGACCGTTTTAGTAAAAGTGATTTATGCGACAAAAACTGCTACAAATTACGAACTTTGGAAATATAAATGATCGACTTAAAATATTAAAAGATCATGAAATTTTTACAGAGAGTAATAAATAGAGTCCATTAACTTCTATAAAAATTTCAAGTGAAAATAAGGATTTTTAAATTTCATAACGATTAGAAAACTGTTAAAAATCATAAGCGGACCTGACGATGGAAATGTAAACGGACATAAAGGATTCAAAAAGAAAGCGACCGTGACATGAATGAGTTCTTAAAGGAATAATAAGAGTAAAATGAGTTGCGGGAAAGATAATAAGTAGCGCGTATGTACGAGTCGCCATAAATAAGAGCGGGATCTAACGAAATGATATGTGTTTATGATTATAGATTTCTGAGCGGACCCTAGAGCATCCTCCACCTCAAAGTACCCAGGCAAATTTATGAACCCAACTCTATATACTGTTGTGTTGTGAAAGGATTGTTTTACTATCTTTTGCTTAAATGTCATGCTTACCATGATACTAAGTATTTGAGTTTTCGCATAAATAGCAATTGTGTTACGATATATATGTCGTAGAATATTTTAACGCCACCATGAGCGTGATGTATGATTATAAGATCGAGAGTCGGTCAGAGTTTTAAAACGAAAACCCGGGAATCATTCCGGAGATGTTTTGGACCATTAAAAGTCCATAATTATTTTATTCAAAGGGACTCGATATCCACTTGGGAAGTATTAAATACCTCGAATTTATTTAAAACAATTTTCAAAGATCGTATTCCCTCAATTATATTTTATTATTCGAATAATGAATATTATTTCAGTTATTCATTTAATATAAGGGGAGTATTCTCCAACGATTATTATTTCAAACTCAATTAAGTATTATTAAGGATTACTTTAATTATTCCAACATAAATTAGTTGAGGAATGTTATTTCAAATATTCTTTTAAAATATATAATTCTTTGAGGTTTAATTATTTAATAACTATTATTTAATCATTAAATATTTATTTAGTAATTTAAAATGATTTAAAAATTATAAGACCTACTTTTAAAATATAGTCTGAATTTCAAAAAGTCATTTGAATACTTTCAAATCATTGAAAAATATTATATCGACTTACTTTAAATATTTTGACTATAGTTTCAAAAGAAACTCCCCCTTATATATTTATTTGTTGCTAACGGTCAACTCACATTATCTTGGTACTTCCTCCGAAAATTCTCAAAAGTACATATATATACATACAAATCAAAGTGTACATATCAACAAGCAATATGCTTGGGGAAAAATATAAGTTCCAGATATATGATGGGATTCTTACAAGGACAAGGAGGGGTAGACTCCAGTATTTCGTGGACTGGGGAGACTACCAATTTACTACCATATGAGAAGGTATCTTATATACGGATGAACATGTGGAGTATGCGTAGCTAAGAGGGATGGATGCAAAACCGTGTCTTGAGAGGGATAGACGCGAAGTGTGTACCTGAGAGGGATGGACACAGAAAAGGCCCAAATGCGGCCAGGGTGATAACCGATAACAAAAGGAAATCGTCCTTCTACTAGTAGAAAAGGTTACTATTACCGTTATAAGACTGATCATCGTATCTCGGGGGCTCCAGTGAATGTCCTAAATTCTTCCAGTAGGAATTGTGATACAATACCGTAACCCAAGCCTAGGTGTTGGGTTTACCAATAAGGTATTCGCAGGATAATAAGCCCATAAGAGATTCGAAAGAAGGTGTGTATCACCGAGGAAAACTAATTTTGAATAAATATATTTATCGTATATGGAATTATACTTGAGTTTATCATACATTCATTTCATACTGTACATTATTATGCTGGGCATTATAGCTCAGACTTGTTTTCTTAAATTGACATAACATAACAGTGAATGAAAGTGCCTATCATGAAACTCACAGCCAGGAAATGGGTAGGAAACAGCCAGCTATTCCGTAGGATGCTTGGTGTTGTACCTCAGGTAGACCGAATAAGCTGGATTGGTTTTCAGTTGTTTTTAGTCCGGCTTATTTACTAGTATGACTTATGTAAGATGATAAATAAGAAACGTATATTTTGCCGACGGACTAACCTTACTTAAAGGTTATTTCCGCGGTAAGACTTAATCACTTTTGGGATTGTAATAAGTATCACCTTGTGGATTGATATACTCTAGTAATGAATGGTTCATTTGCAAGACAATAACCTATAAGTGTGTGTGTTGATAAGTGTGGGGTCATAAAGGTGTGAGTATTTATATACTGTGGTACGCGATAAGTGTTATACATGATTCAAGACGGCGTGGCCTTATAGATCCCTAACCCCGGATTTTGGGGCGCCACACTAGGTCTTTCGACGGATGTTGAATTATGTGCTTCATTGGTTGTAGATTTTTTTTTCATTGTCCTTAGATATTTGTTCGTGATCACTTTCATCATCACTGTCTTCATTTATCATCTCCACATTGTCAAATTTGAGGCTTTCATGGAAATCTCCATCTTGCAGTCCTTCAATCTTTTCATCATCAAACACAACATGTACAGATTCCATGACAATGTTGGTTCTGAGATTGTAGACTCTGTATGCTTTTCCAACTGCATATCCAAAAAAATGACTTCATCATCTTTAACATCAAACTTTCCATGCTGATCAGTTTGATTCCTTAAGATATAACATTTGCAGCCAAAGACATGAAGAAAGTTTAATGTTGGATTTATATTCTTGAACAATTGGTAGGGTGTCATGCATTTTGCATTTTTCTTGATTAACCAAATAAATATTCCGATTATAGCATGTAGTGTTTACAGCCTCTGCCCAAAAGTATGTTGGTAATTTGACTCTTCAAGCATTGTTCTTGCAGCTTCAATATGAGATCTATTCTTTCTTTCCACTACTCCATTATACTGTGGAGTCCTTGCTACAGAAAACTCATGCATGATCCCATTCTCTTCACCAAACAGTCTCATCACAGAATTCTTGAACTCAGTTCCATTGTCACTCTTGATTCTTCTTACTTTGAAATCAGGATGATTATTGACTTGTCTTATGTGATTGATGATGATTTCACTAGCTTCATCTTTGGATTTAAGAAAATATGTCCAAGAGAACTTTGAGAAATCATCCACAATTACTAGAAGGTATCTATTCTTTAAGATTGACAATATGTTATATTGTCCAAATAAGTCCATGTGCAGTAGCTGTAGAGGTTCTTCAATTGTTGAATCAAGCTTCTTTCCGAATGATGCCTTGATCTACTTACCTTTCTGACAGGCATCACACAGTCCATCATTTAAGAATTCCACTTGAGGAATACCTCTCACCAAGTCTTTTCTGACCAGCTCATTCATAGTCTTGAAGTTAAGGTGGGACAGCTTCTTGTGCCATAGCCAACTTTCATCTTGACTTGCCTTGCTAAATAGGCAAGTGACAGATTCTGCATTTGATGAGTTGAAATCAGCTAAGTACACATTTCCTTTGCTCACTCCAGTGAGAACCACTTTGTTGCTTCTCTTGTTGGTCACAACACAGGCTTCAGAACTGAAAGTTACTGAGTTGCCTTTATCACAAAGTTGGCTGATACTCAACAAATTGTGCTTGAGTCCATCCACCAGGGCAACTTCCTCAATGATGACATTTTCTTTTGAAATCAAGCCATATCCCACAGTATAACCCTTGCAGTCATCTCCAAAAGTAATACTTGGGCCAGCTCTCTCCTTGAACTCAGTAAGCAGGGTAGAATCTCCAGTCATATGCCTTGAGCACCACTATCCAAATATCAAAGATTCTTTCTATTTCCCTACAAACAACAAAATCAAATCAAGTTAATTTTGGTACCCAAGTTTTCTTGGGTCCTATTTTGTTAGCCTTTTTCTTAGATTTCTTAGGCTTGTCTTCATTTGACTTAGGCATTTGAGATTCATCCTTAGCCAATTGAATAGAACACTTAAAACCATTCATTATTGCAGAATTATCATGGACACGTTGATTAACATGGAAAGGCATATTTTCTGAAAACATGTTGTTATGGATCAAAAACTAGGGTATATGATTGCTGTATTTATTACCAAGGAACGTGAGTTTCAAGGCTCGATTTGACTGCTCTTGTGTTTCGTGACTCAATCTGCCTTAACAAGATGCCTACGTACCTTGCTGATTGCCAATGATCAAGTCAAAAAACGTAGTTCTTGGTGATACTTGCCCTCGGGGCTATGGCGGCGAGGGCTCACCAAGGACGTAGTGACTTTCATGTCCTCCAAGGACTAAGTCTAAAACATCGTTCTGATTGGTGGGGTGAGGCCCCTTATATAGATGTTGGGAGTCATTGAATTAAACTTGGGTTAGGAGACTTGGTGGGCAAGTCTCAGAATTAGAATGGACTTTGGAGTCCTAAGTGGTAGGAAACTGATTTCTTATCCTTTTAGGTCCCTTGGAGGCTAATCTACTAGGATTTATGTCCTTATTGGGACTCTTCTTAATAGCTGATTTTTCCCTTATTAATTACGAAATTAATTAATAATCAGGGTTTTGGGCCCTTTCTAACTAGGCTTCATTGTTGGACCTTATCCGGTTTAGTTAACTTTAATACCAATTATATTCCTGGGCTATTTTTGGGCCCTTATTCAAAGGTCTTGAGCCTCTTCTAATGGGCTTAACTGTCAGCCCAATGTCAATACAATTAATGCGATATTAATTACGCAATCAGGGTTTATTTTATTCCCTATCATTTGCCCCCCAACTCCTGGGAAATCGTAAAAGATTTCGCAGAAGTTAAGTTCATTCATTCCCTTACAGGGTATCATTTTGGCATAAAGTGTGGAGCGACCTACACATTTACAACGATTTGCCTTGTACACGGCTTCAGGGTTGTTTTTTAGAACTTCCCTATCATTTTCTTACCTTTTCCCTTTCTTTAGGAATTTTATGGTATTTTTCAGGAATTTTCCCTTAATTTCTTGAATATTCCCTGAATTCAGAGATTTTTCCTTAATTTTCAGGAATTTTCCCTTAATTCTAGGATTTTTCCTTGATTTTATGGATTTTTCCCTAATTTTCTGGATTTTGCCTTAATTCCGGGATTTTTCCTTAATTTCCAGGAATTTTCCCTTACTTTTCTGGAATTTTCCCTTAATTTCTTTAATTTTCCCTGAATTCAGATATTTTTCCTTAGTTTTCAGGAATTTTCCCTTAATTCTGGGATTTTCCTTGATTTTATGGATTTTTTCCTGATTTTCTGGATTTTCCCTTAATTCTTGGATTTTTCCTTAATTTCCAGGAATTTTCCCTTAATTTTCTGGAATTTTCCCTTAATTTTCTGGAATTTTCCCTTAATTCTGGGATTTTTCCTTAATTTCCAGGAATTTTCCCTTGATTTTCTGGAATTTTTCACAAACTTTTTTTTTAATTTTCAGCCCTTTTTCGACCAGGATCCTAGTCAAAAATTCGACCCGGATCCTAGTCGAATTTTGGGCCAGCCACTCAATCCTGATCGAAGGATTTCGACTAGGATCCACGACCTGGATTTCGACCAGGATCCTAGTCGAACCTTCGACCTGGATCTAGTTGAAAATTTGTCCTTGTTTTGATTCCTGGTCGTAAGGTTTCGACTAGGATTCACGACCTGTATTTCGACCAGGATCCTAGTCGAACCATCGACCTGGATCTAGGTCGAAAATTTGTCCTTGTTTTAATTCCTGGTCGTAAGGTTTCGACTAGGATTCATGACCTGGATTTCGACCAGGATCCTAGTCGAACCTTCGACCTGGATCTAGGTCGAAATTTTTTCCTTGTTTTGATTCCTGGTCATAAGGTTTCGACTAGGATTCACGACCTGGATTTCGACCAGGATCCTAGTCGAACCTTCGACCTGAATTTAGGTCGAAAATTCTGTCCTTTTCCTCGAAAAATATCGTGCTTGATTGGGGAATTCGACCTCAATCCTGATCTTATTTGCCTGGATTTCGACCTCAATCCTGGTCTTTTTTACCCGTAATTTTCGGGTGTCTGTTAGAAAGAATTTGAATAGAATTCACGACCTCAAATTCGACCTCAATCCTGGTCTTTATTGGGCTTCTTCTTTATTCAACTTGGAATGGGCCTTGTTTGGGCCTTCTCTTTTTCCAAATACTAATTGGATTTGGGCTTTGATTTGGGCTTGTATCCTTCCAAATCTTAATTGGACTTGGGCCTCTATTTTTCTAAATCCTAATTTTTTATCGGGCCTCTTCCTAATTATAATTGGACTTTAATATATTTAAATACCTCCTTTAGAATTCTCTAGAATTCTTGGGAATATTCTTGAATTTTTCTTCCCTATTCATTTATTTCCTTTAGAATTTCTTGGAGTATTCTGGAACGTTCCACTTCGGGGCTTTCTTCTTTGGGCTTTTAAGCTTACTGGGCTTTTTGTCCCTTAAGACTATCGATTTGTGTTTAGACTCAACCAGGCTTTTCTGATCGTTTTCTAGTAAACGTTCTATTCTTCATGAAACTTATTTTCGTGGATGTCCTAGTCTTCACGAAATTTGTTCTCATGGACTCTTTAGCCTTCGCGGAACTTATTTTCATGGACTCTTTAGTCTTCATTAGGAGCATCCCTTGGCTCTAGTTCATGGTTTTCTTGGAACCTTCTCTTAGGGGCCATCCCTATTAGTTCCGGACGTCTATAGACGTTCCTTTAAGGACATCCTAGTCGTCCTAACCCTCCATGTGGAGGAGTCAGCTTGAAGGACTCTTGGTCGGCCATAGAGACCAAGCCCTTGAGGCCCTGGTCGGCCGTAACCTTAATGTCTATAGCTTCTTGGCCCTTCGGGATCCTATTTCATGGAAGTTCTTGAACTTCAATATTCTCAATATCAATTCCTGGATTTGACTTCTCTCTTTTTTATTCGAGGGAGTGCCTTGCCGGGTGGGGATCTCATCCAAGGACCCTTTAGACGGTCAAAGATCTTCGTGGATGGCTACTCGGCCTCCTCTGGTTGGTCAAAGGGAAACATTTTTGCTTTCTTGGACAACATGTCTTGATTGACCTCGAACATAAACTATCACGTTCGTGTTCTTGATGGGTCCTCATAATTCAAAGAAACCTTGTTAAAGTTGGCCTAACCCCTCTTATCTTTCCATTGGTTAAGTTTGTTCCAATTAGGCGAACAGCTTCCTGAGGCGGGGATGTGCGGGGCTCATGCCTTGTATTTGGTACATCTATTCTTTTAAGAATTTTCAGTATTTCACAAATTACAGGAGGAGCCTGGCTGGCTTAAGGCATCCCTTGGAGGCCGGTCTGCCAAAGCCCTTTCTAAGGGATCTCCAGTTGGTCAAAGGCTTTTTCTTGAGGCTGATCAGCCTTCTTTGGTAGGCTGGAGTTTGTAATGTGGACTCCAATTGACCACATACATTTTGTGAAGTTAGATTTCTAATATCTTTGTCTTATTAGGCCAACGCCTACTTTGCAGCTTCTTTCACTAGGAGTGCAAAATGAAGGAGTGAGCACATGGCCTTGGAGGTATTGATGAAGAAACTTGAGAGAAAGTTTCAGGACTGGGATTCTAGAGCTCTCTTAGCGTTTATCGACGGTCGAAAGACTTATTCAAGATGATGGACACCCATGATAATGCGTTAATATGTCCATTGGCTCTGTTCATAGCTCTTACCCGAATATGGTAAATTTGCAGGGCTTTCCTAGCCTTTGGGTTGTTTCTGAGGTTGCCATTATTGGCCAATCATCTGATTTTGGACTATAGATTGTCCTTCAGTGTTTAGGCCTTGCATGGTTTTGTTTGCCGTGTGTGGCTTTTATCTATTTGCGGTCCTTCATGGACTTGAACATCTTCAGTATGTAACCTAATTGTTCATCATGACTTGATTTCTGATCCTTCAGGATATCCTGCATTTGTAGTTTGATTTCATATTCGTCTTTTATTTTCGGTACTTTGGTCCTTCGGGAATTTTATTCATTGGATGCTCGTACACTGGTCGACCTTATTCCTCCATTTACTACTAAGTACCAGGAACATGTCTTTCATGTCCTGAACATATTAAACCTTCAGCTTCAAAATACGCCAGGTATGAGGCACTTTATCACTGCTCAGGGTTTCCGACTTGTAGGATCCTCGTCCTCATGTTTTCTTGACCTTATACGGTCTTTCCCAGTTAGGGATTAGCATTTCTTTCTCTTCAACTCCTGAAGCCTCAATCTTTCTTAAGATCAAGCCTCTTTGGTAAAAGAACCTTTCTTTAACCCTTTTATTAAAATAGAGGGAGGATCTTCGTTGATGATCTGTATTATCAAATTGTTTCCCATTATCCGTGACAAGGATGCGTGGGATTCCATATCGGCACATGATATTTTTCCACAAGAATTGCGCAACCTGTTCGGTTGTGATTTTGGCCAAAGGCTTGGCTTCAATCCACTTAGTAAAATGATCAATGGCTACGATCAGGAACTTCCTTTGTGCCATGGCCATGGGGAAAAGCCCAAGTATATCCATTCCCCATATAGCAAAGGGGATGGGTGAGTTGATGGAGGTCAGCATCTCGGGGGGTTGTCTAATAACAGGTGCATGCTTCTGACAACGGTCATACTTCTTCACATACTCTTTGGCATCAGTCATTATTTCTGGACAATAGAAGCCTAAATGGGTTATCTTGTGAGCTAGTGCTCTGCCTCCCAAGTGTTGCCCGCATATACCTTCATGCACTTCTTCAAGAGCCAAACGTGCCTCATCGGGCCTAAGACATCTTAAGTAAGGAACTACATAAGATCTTTTATACAAAATCCCATCTATCAAGGAGTATCTTAGTGCTCGAATAGCCAACTTCCGTGCTTCAGTAGCATTATTTGGCAACCAATCGGTTTGAATATGGGTCTTAATGGGATCTATCCATGACGTCCCCAGACCTATAGGAGCTACAAGCTTAACATCAATGCTCCGTATCTTCAGAACGCGGAAGTATACACTTCCTGAACTTTCCTCTATCTCAGATGAAGCAAACTTTGATAATGCATCTGCCTTATCATTTTCCTCCCTTGGAATGTGCTCAACATGGCATTCATCGAATTGAGTCATCACAGCCCTTACTAGGCGGACATACTTAGCCATCGTATCATCCCTTGCCTCAAACTCTCCCTTCACTTGGGATATGAACAACTTCGAGTCTCCACAGACCTTCAAGTTCTTGACTCTCATTGTCCCTGCTAGGTCGAGGCCAGCTATCAGAGCTTCATATTCTACCTCGTTGTTTGTGGCCAGGAAATCTAACTTCATGCATACTCAATTAAGAACCCATCAGGGCTTTGTAAAACCAAACCTGCTCCACTTGAATTTGTTTTTGATGCTCCATCAAAATAGAGGACCCAATATTCCTTCTCCTTATCATCCTTTTATTTGTCCCCCTTATCAACCTCCTTGTCTTGAGGTATATTATCTTCCTGCCCCCCGACTTCTTGGTTGGGTATGGTACATGCCACCACGAAGTCAGCCAATTCCTGGGCTTTTATTGCCGTTCGTGGCTTATACTTGATGTCGAATTCTCCCAGCTCCATTGCCCACTTGATCAACCTCCCACTAGCCTTGGGACTGTGAATGATACTTCTCAGGGATTGGTTTGTTAGCACCTCAATCTTATGAACCTGGAAGTAAGGACACAACTTTCTTGAAGCCATTACCAAGGCTAAAGCAAACTTCTCAATAGTTGAATAATTTAACTCTGCTCCATGCAGAATTTTGCTGACATAGTATACGGGTTTCTGGATTTTCAGTTCCTCCTTAACCAATACAGCGCTCAAGACACTCTCTGAAATGGCCATGTACAAGTACAAGACTTCATTCAAAGCTGGCTTGGCCAACAACGGGGCCTGGGCCATATATTTCTTTAATTCCTCGAATGCCTTCTGGCTTTTCTCACTCCATACAAAATCCTTAACCTTCTTTATGGACTTGAAGAACGACAAACACTTGTCTCCAGACTTGGAGATGAATCGTCCCAACGCAGCAACCCTTCCAATGAGCTTTTGAATATCTTTAATAGTTTTTGGTGGCTCCATGTCCAGGATTTCCTTTATTTTATCGGGATTGGCTTCGATTCCTCTCTTGGAGACCATCAATCCCAAAAACTTTCCAGACCCTACTCCGAAAGCACACTTCGTAGGATTTAAAATCATCTTATGATATCTCAGTTACTCAAAAGCTTCCCTCAAATAGGTTATATAGCCAGTCTTCACTAGATTCTTGACTAACATGTCATCAACATAAACTTCCATGGTCTTGCCAATAAGATCCTTAAAAATTTTATTTACCAACCTTTGATATGTGGCTCCTGCATTCTTGAGACCAAATGCCCTAACAAGATAACAATAAACACCAAAGTCAGTGATGAATGATACCTTTGGGATGTCGTCCTTATGCATCTTGATCTGATTATATCCACTAAATCCATCCATGAAGCTCAGAATCTCATGCCCAGCAATGGCATCTATCAAAGTATCTATCATTGGCAACGGGAAACAGTCCTTAGGGCATGCATCGTTCAGATCAGTGAAGTCCACACACATCCTCCATTTTCCATTGGCCTTCTTCACCATTAAAGGGTTTGCTAACCATTCAGGAAATTGTATCTCCTCGATGAAACCGGCCTCTTAGAGCTTCTCTACTTCCTGTTTTATAGCTTCTTGCCTCTCTGGAGCAAAACTTTTTTTCTTTTGCTTCACTGTCTTCCGATTTGGATCCACATTCAGCTTGTGAGTAATCAGTTCCGGGTCTATGCCTGGCATATAAGATGTTGTCCAAGCAAACACATCACTATTTTCTTGCAAAAATTTCATCAACTTCCCTCTAAGGGGCTCCTCTAGTGTGGCTCCGACGAAAGTCACCTTCTCAGGATCCTCGGGAGCTAAAGGAATCGAAACCAAGTCTTCTGCTGGCTTCCCTCTTCTCTCATCATTCTCTCAAATATCCAGATCTTCAATAGGCAGAACCTGCCCCCTAACTCCATCTGCCCTCAGTGAGGCCACATAGCAACTTATAGCCATTTTTTGATCACTTCTAGCCATTTTTTGATCTCCTCTCTCTTCTCCAACACCATCCCGGTTGGGAAACTTCATAACTAAATGGTAGGAAGAAGGGACTTCCTTGAAGGCTTGTATCCCTGTTCTTCCCATGATAGCGTTGTAAGTCGAACTAGCCTTCACTACCACAAAGTCCAACATTTGTGTTGTTTTCCTTGGTTCCTGACCTATGGTTGTTGGCAACTTAATTCTCCCTTCCACGGGGCACTCTACTCCAGCAAATCCATATATCGACATATCGGTCGGGGTTAATTGTGAATCGTTATAACCCATCCTTAGAAAGGGGTCATAACGCAAGATATCCACTGAAGCACCATTCTCTACGAGGACCCTCTTCACCGGGCTGTTTCCTATTATTGGTGTTATGACCAGCGGGTCATCATGAGGAAATTTCGCACCCTCTAGATCAGAATCATCAAAAGTCATTGTTACTCCTGTCCTGGCCCTCTTCAGGGCTTCTCCAACAAAATGCATAACATCTCTAGTATATGCTTTCCTGGAGTTCTTGGATAACCCAGCAGCAGTTGGTCCACCAAAAATTATGTTTATCACAGGCTCTCGGGGTCGTGGTCCTCCGAAGATTGTATTTATCACCGGTCCCCTAGGCTGGGGATTCCGCCCCTGATCGTCTTGGTCCATCCTACAATCTTCAAAGTTCTTTCTTCCATTGTTATTCCTATCCCCTCCATCTCCAGTGTACTTGTTCAACCTCTCTTTTCTAATAAGGAACTAAATTTCATCTTTCAGTTGCCTACACTCATCGGTGTCATGATCAACATCCTTTTGAAATCTATAATACTTGCTCTTATCTAACTTGGCAGGGTCGGCCTTCAAGGGCTTAGGCCAGTGAATATCTCGATCTATCTCGATTTGCATTAAAATTTGGCTTCTTGGAGCATTCAGCTTAGCATACTCAGTAAATTTTTGTCCAGGTCCTCCTCTCTTGGGAGTTGAGTCAGGATTTTCCTCAGTTCTAGGACACTTGTCCTTATTAATATATTCCAGATCAGTTTTCCGCTTCTTGCAACCTATGGGCTCGTTGCTCACGACTGTCTTCCTCATACTCTCTTCCACCTTGATATACATCCCTGCCCTATCCTGGAGCTGCAACATGCTTTCAGGGGGGCGTTTGGCCAAGGACATCTTGAAAAACTCATCCCTAGTTCCTTGTTGTAGTGCTATCATGGCTACCTTGTCATCAAGGTCTGGGACTTTTAAAGCTTCCTTCGAGAAACGATTCAGGTAGTCTGTTAAGGGTTCCTTCACCCCCTGCACAATATTCATGAGGGATGCCGAACTTTTCTCATGCACTCTCCCACTGATGAATTGCTTAATATAAGCCTGACTTAATTCTCTGAAGGACCCAATAGAGTTCGGGGGCAAACGACTATACCATCTTTGAGTTATACCCGACAGGGTTTGAGGAAAGGCCCGACACTTAATAGCGTCATTCACGGGTTGCAGCAACAGTGCATTAGAGAATGTCCTGACATGATTAGCGGGATCTCCTGTTCCATCATAAGCTTTGATAGTGGGCATCTTGAACTTCCTTGAGTTATGAGCATTCATTATCTTTTCAGTGAATGGCGGAGTAGGATCATTAGGATCTCCAAGGGGAAGAAGATTGCTTGGATCGACCCTTGGGATAACAACCCTTCTCTGTATTGGACCATCCAGGTCTATGATAGGAGGAGGATTCCTCCCCCTTGGGGGTAATTGGGGTCTGGTGTTCTGGTGTGACTCCAAGTCGCGCTTCAGCTTTTGAATCTCAGCCTCATGAGCCCTGATCATTTCCTGCACTTCTTGGGAATTCGTCCCTTGGGTGCTCCTAGGACGTTGGCGACCATCAACCATCGGCTCTTTATCAGGACGCCTCCTTCTTGGGGCCACTCCATCATCTTGTATATAGGGGGTGATTGCTTTCGTGCTTCACTCCTCCCAGCATGTCCACTTCCTCCAACCTCGGGGTAAAGGGGCATCCCATATGGGGGGTTAGTAGTCACAATAGTTGAATACTCATACCCGATGGGTCAAGAATTCACAGGTGCATGTACTTGTTGAACTTGAGGATTCGGACCTTGCGTAGCTGAGGGGATCGTCCCTTGTTGCTGAGGTTCAGTTGCCCCTATCTGGGTTTCTCCTTGCATGGTTGCATAGGTTGAATGAGGAGGCACCTCCACAGTTGAAGAAATCACTTGGGTTGTCCCCGTTGGTGTTCCTCCTTCAAGGGCTCTAACTGTTCTCCGTGTTCTCGCCATGGTTATTGTTGTTCTTCCCAAAGAGGGCGCCAAATGTTATGGATCAAAAACTAGGGTATATGATTGCTGTATTTATTACCAAGGAACGTGAGCTTCGAGGCTCGATTTGACTGCTCTTGTGTTTCGTGACTCAATCTGCCTTAACAAGATGCCTACGTACCTTGTTAATTGCCAAGGATCAAGTCAAAAAACGTAGTTCTTGGTGATACTTGCCCTCGGGGCTATGGCGGCGAGGGCTCACCAAGGACGTAGTGACTTTCATGTCCTCCAAGGACTAAGTCTAAAATGTCATTCTGATTGGTGGGGTGAGGCCCCTTATATAGATGTTGGGAGTCATTGAATTGGACTTGGGTTAGGAGACTTGGTGGGCAAGTCTCAGAATTAGAATGGACTTTGGAGTCCTAAGTGGTAGGAAACTGATTCCTTATCCTTTTAGGTCCCTTGGAGGCTAATCTACTAGGATTTATGTTCTTATTGAGACTCTTCTTAATAGCTGATTTTTCCCTTATTAATTACGAAATTAATTAATAATCAGGGTTTTGGGCCCTTTCTAACTGGGCTTCATTGTTGGACCTTATCTGGTTTAGTTAACTTTAATACCAATTATATTCCTGGGCTATTTTTGGGCCCTTATTCAAAGGTCTTGGGCCTTTTCTAATGGGCTTAACTGTCAGCCCAATGTCAATACAATTAATGCGATATTAATTACGCAATCAGGGTTTATTTTATTCCCTATCACATGTTATTCCAGTAAGGCATGCTAAATGGCATTTGTGGCATACTAAATGCAGCATAGTAAGGATTTTGAGCTAATGGCATATTAGAAAATTGTGCATTCAAATAATGTGCAGACATAATATTAACAGGCATTGTAGGCATACTGGGAAATGAAGGAGGTGTAGACATGGGAGCAGGCATAATAAGTTTGCAAATAACAGACAAATGATTAACACTACCACACTTAACACATGTTTTTCTTGGTGCATATTTATCAGGTGTGTAGTTGTTATGTTTGTTAATTCCTACTTTCCCATTCCTATTATTTTTCTTTTTATACTCTATTCTTACTTCAATTTTCTCCAATCTGTCATTTAATTGCTTAATTGACAGATGCCCTACATTGACTCTCTTGTTTTGTTTCACTTGTCTTGTCCCTCCTGGAACAAAATTCTTAGAAACTGATCCATATTTTTCATTTAATTTAGTTAGCTTAGCTTTACTGACTGGTTTACTTTCACTCAATGGATGTGGCTCATTATCTTTCAACGGATAATCCTTTTGATTATTCGATGGATAATGTTCATCATCTGTCGAAGCCACATCCGTTGAAAGTCCTTCAACCAAATTGGAATCAAGCTTCTCCTTGCTCTTTTTCCAGGCCGTATTACAGAAAGATTCTATACCTTGAACTTTAGTAATTTGAGCATGGACATCTCTAGATGATTTCCATGCCTTAATTACTTCCTATTCTCGTTTAAGCTGCTTTCTTAAAATATCCTCTTTCTTTAAGGATTCAGTTAGTTCATCTTTAGCAATCTTGCACTCTATCTTCAGTTTTTCAAATTCAACAAATTGAGTTTCTAACACAGTATTCCTTTCACTTAAAAACAAATTGTTCTCTTTAAGTTTAGTATTTAGCTGCTTTCTTTAGTGTTTTCTTGAGTGTAACACACATGTGATATAATTCAGTAAACATATCATTTTGGCGTCATTACACTCAGCTTTAGATAAGTGTGTTAGGTTAGTGGTGATTACTTGATTACTTGATGAACCAACCTCTGTTTCATCCGATTTGTCCATAAGGGCTAGATTAACATAGCTTGTATCTTCATCCTCATCTAATCCATCTGCAGCCCAGTAATTTTCTTGTGTGATGAACACCCTTTCCTTTTGTTTGAGCAACTCAAAGTATTTCTGTTTGTAATCAATGACTCAAACTTATTTTCACCAGAATCAGACTTTCTGCATTCACTAGCAAAATGACCTGCCAAGCCACACTTGAAACATTTAAATTTAGACTTATCAACCATGTTTCTGTTTGACTTGGCTGCTCTAAAATTCTTCTTGAATTTGAGCTTAGCAAATCTCCTGGATAGAAAAGCAAGAAGCTCATCTATGTCATCCATGTCATATTGACTAAGATTATCTTCATGTTTAGCTACTAGCCCTTTTCCCTTGCCTTCACAAACTCTATGGGTTGGTGCAGATTCAACAGCTTCAATCTTTGTCTCCTTCTCCTTTTCTTGCTCAACAACCAATACAATGGATCCACCCTTCTTTCTCCCTTTCTCCAGCTTCTCATCTTGCTCTATTTCAAGCTTATAGGTCTTTAGAATCCCATACAGTCTATCCAAGGTGAACTCCTTATAATCTTGAGAATTTCTCAATAAGTCTGTCATATGTTTCCATTCCTTTGGCAGAGATCTAAGGAATTTGAGTTTTGAGTCTTTTGTTTGATAGACCCTTTCATGCAGTTTTAGAGCATTCAGTAGTTTTTAAAACCTACTGAAAATGTCAGTGATGACTCACTTTCTTCACTACGAAAATGCTCATATTGTTGAATTAAGAGTTGCATTTTGTTCTCCCTTACCTGCTCAATTCCATCACATATAACTTGAATTGTGTCCCAGACATCCTTAGCAAGTTTGCAGTTTATGATGTTATCAAACATGTCACCATCAACACAATTAAATAAAATGTTCATGGCCTTTTTATCCTTATGAACTTGTTCAATATCAGGATCAGACCATTCTGCTCTAGGCTTTGGGACAAATGCTTCATTTCCTGTAGTAGCTCTCATAGGGACATGTGGACCTTTCTCAATGCAGTCCACATAAGCTTCATCTTGAGATAGGAGATCCAGGTGCATCTCCACCTTCCAATGGTGATAGTTGTCTTTGTCCAGAAATGGAATCTTTACTCCAATATCTTTTCTGCTCATCTTGTTAGTTTTTGTGATCTTTAAACTCTTTGTTCTTCAAGAGCTTGCTCTGATACCAATTGTTATTCCCAAACAATCTAGACAAGAATTACAGGGGGGTTGAATGGAATTCTGGCTTCTTTTTGGATTTCAAGAATAGTTCTTCTACAAACAAATAACTGTATTTGATTTTGCAGTAGCACGGAATGAAAGTAAAATAGAAATCAAATCACAAAGTATTTAAATACAAGTATTTAAAAACTTTCTGGTGGATTGAACTTTTTCCACCAGAGATATATATTAAGTAGAGAACTCTATGTTACAAAATGAACACAGCTGCTTACAAGTTGAAGAACAAGAACTGAGAAATTCTTTACAAATTTTGCCTTATCAATTTCTCAAGTAATTGCTTACTTACTTAGATACTATTCAACTTGCTACCCTTGGTTTATATATCACCAAGTTACATGATAAAAAGACAAGATAATAAGACAAACTATTTCTAGTCTAATTTCATGCTGCTACACTTCTCTTTCCAACATCTTTGAATATCTTCTGTTTAGCATGGAAATGGAAATGATTCTTTGTTATCTAAACCCTACAAACAGGTTTCCACATTCCATTTGCATACAATCAACGCATGTGACTGTCAAGTCACTATCAACTGCTCTTTTGAATTTGAACATCCGATGAAGCTTCATTGGATCATCCGTTGAAACTGTGGTTGATCATCCGTTGATACTTTGGCTGATCATCCATTGAGAATATGTAGATCATCCGTTAAAGCTTTATCTAAGCATCCGTTGAGGCTTTTTGAATTATCCGTTGAGACTGTTTTCTTGACAGTTTTCATTTATGCAAGATTACAAGGCATCAACTATTTACAATTAACCAACCTATCTTGCATATCAATCTAGTAGTCAACATGACTTAAATATTCCTCAAATATCTAGTTCACTAAGATATTTAAGTATGCAGAAATGTGATACCAATCTTATTGTACATAAGCTACTCTTTCAACGGGTGTTGAAATGATCAACCGTTCAAAGCTACAAAATCACTTAAATAAAATCTACTAAGTGTTTTGTTCTAGTTATCATCAAGTACACAACATAATCCTAACATGCTGTGTACTTGATGATAGGTTAAACAAAACACCTTAGTAGATTTAATTTAGTGAATTTGTAGCTTTCAACTGATGATCATTTCAATATCCGTTGAAAGGGTAGCTTATGTATTAACAAGTTTAGTAGCGCATTTCTACATATTGTAATGCCTTAGAGAACTAGATGTTGTAGAATGTTTTAAGTCATGTTGACTACTACATTGATATGCAAGATAGGTTGGTCAATTGTAAATATTAGATTCCTTATAATCTTGTATAAATGAAATGGAGTTAACTACCATGAAGATAGTCTCAACGGATGTTCCAAGGCATCCATTTCACTTATGCAAAATTACAAGGCATCTAATATATACAATTGGCCAACCTATTTTGCATATCAATCTAGTTTTCAACATGACTTTGAATATCCTACAACTTCTAGATCTCTAAGGTATTGTAGTATGCAGGAATGTGTTACAAAACTTATTTATACATAAACTACCTTGTTAACGGATGTTAAAGTGATTCATCCATTGAGAGCTACAATAACACTAAATTGAATCTACTAAGGTATTTTGGTGAACTTATCATCAAGCCTATGATATATTCCTAACAATGATGTATCTAGGTTAGTATATTTTCTTCTAAATAGTAAGAGATTTTCGCTCGACGAATATATTTGATTGTGATTCAAGGAAATCAAGGTATTCTAATATGTTTGTGCGTCAAGCGTATCCAGTCAAAATTTTCTCATTAATTATTAATTCTGGAATAATTTCGGGAACGTTTACAAACCATATGTGTCATGGACTCAGTATACCGTTCGCGAATGAATGAAAAGAGTAAGAGAACGATTAAAGAGCTTCAAATATATTTGGAAGCAATTACAATTCAGGCTGAATAAACAAAGAAATATGTGGGGAATAAGGTTAAACAACCAGTAAATGTTGAAAGCGTTCATGAACACGATTGATTATAATTAGAAAGAAAAGAAAGTTAGTATGCATTATGTTGGTCTTTTTGAGATAATAAGATATGCATGAATATTGTGAGTGAGTTGGCTTTACCGCCACACGTATAGCAGGTTCATAGGGTGTTTATATTTTCATACTCAAGAAGAGTAGTTATCTCCATTATCTAAATATATATCGAAAACTTAATTAAGTTGGGTTGTATGAACAACTGAGAGGATATTATGTCAGCAAGAGGCTGTTGAGTAATAATTTGATAATGTGAATTAAACGTTTATGAAGGAATTGAAAGGTTGAGAGGTCGACCTGAGAAATTGGAAGTAAGATACTTGAAAAGTATCATTGTCTATTCCTTAGCGTGATTCTGAGGATAAAATCCTTTTAGGGGGGATGTAACAACCAGGAATTTACGATTGTTTGGTGTCATATTAAATGAGTATTATGTGATTTATGATATTATTAATTATAATTATAATAAAAGGTTACCTGTTATGTGCTATATGTGTTCTGTGTGGTTCGAATTATTTTTCGGGTATTTTATTACGGGTTAAATGAATTTATATTAAAAGTTATACCATTCATGTTTCGTTTCAATAGTTGATATTTCGTATAGATCAATTTGCCTTATTTTGCATAGTGTGGCGTCTATCATATTGATTTTCCGAACATCTAGTTAATTTAGAAAATATTTCTTTTTGTGAAAAATGATTTTTCCGGGCCCCTACCGGAACATCAAAGCCCACAAAAATCGTATTTTTATTTTTATAAAATTGTGGGACTTTCAAATATTCGATATTTTTGGGAAATTTTGACATAAATTTTGTATTTATTGGATTAAAAATTATTCCTCGATAATTATTAATTTTGGGCCAATTATTTTTATTAAATGATATAATTAGGCCCTAAATAATTTTTGGGGTATTATTTTTTTAACTATAAATACAGTTTATCTATTATTTAATTAATATTTAATTATAAAATAAATCAAAAAATTAGTTTTTTCTCTGAAATTAGGATTAGGGTTTCAGGAACAGTTCTTGGAATCAAACCAATGATTTTGCAGTGATTTGGAAAGCAAATCATGTCATGTTTGTAGTCAATCTGAAGCTCTTGAAGTACAATCCAATTAAATTATCAAATAATACCTCAGGTTAGTAATTTTTAATTTCAAAATTTTAGGGTTTATGTTCGAATTGGGGCTTTTTAATTTAGGGGTTATTGTTTGATTTTGATGATTGATATAGCTTCATGATGTGATTTGCAATGGATTTATATATTTATTCCTATTAAACGATTACTAAATCGATTAAACCAAGTTATTGTTTCTTTTTGTTTTGTTCATTTTTAAATTCGATTTTTCAGTTTATATGATGGTTATTTGATGATTACGATGATAGGAATAGTTTATTCGTGACCTGAGCTTCATTTTGAGCTATTAACCATTAAATTTGGTTATATAATTATGAAAATCGGGTTATGTCGGACCTTATCCACGGTTTTCATCGATTATGGTCAGAGATGTTGCTCTCGACATTATTTGTTGTTGTTCGAATCGATTCTGGATTCTGCGTGTGATTTTGAGTGGTTTAGCATCAAAAATGGGTCAATTTCATCCCGTTTCGATCCCGATTATTGGTCGTCGAAGGGTGCCGGAATTCAGCACCAGTTTTTGGGTTTCCAGATTCCGGTGGTCGTGTTCTTATTTTCCGGCACCTTCCGCCCCTTTTCCCAATCATCTTCCCCATTTCCCCGCCATTTGATCCACCTGCAACAAACCCTGAACCTCAAAATCTGTTTATTCAGATTTTTGTTTTAAAAATAATTCTAAATTCTTTTTTTAATTCCAAAATTCAATTTTAATAATTAACTAATTTTTTTAAATTCAGAAAATTATTTTCTTTATTATTTTCAAAAATCTAAATTTGATTTAATTATTTATAATTTATTTTAATTAATTATTTATGGATTTAAATAATTGATTAATTCATTTAATTAATTAATTTTATCTATAAATAGTTACATAAAATATAATTATTTATAATAGACAAATAATGATTTAAAAATCATTTAAGATTTTAAAAATTATATAAAGGTATTTAAAATTCAATTAATATTATTATTAATTGAATTATTCTTATTTTATTCATAATAAATAAACTGTTCGTTCGGTTAATACGAAACGAACGCGTCTAGACTCAGAAAAATATTATGCTTCTATTAAAAATACTCCCGAGGCATAAAATCTTTTGTTTTGAAAGGTTTCTTGATGGTGTAAATGGTTCTGAGTCATATATTTATCAAAAAGTTGTATTTCGACTTGATTTCAGTTTTAAATTCATCGAGTCGGATGTTTTGACGAACTGAATCATATGTACATGAATTATGTGATATGTGCCTTACGTGTTTACGTGATTTATGAATTGTAAGTCCACGTGTCTTTTAAACTTTATATGATTAAATATGATTCTTATCTGTTAACTCCTGGTGGGTAGATGATAAGGATAAACATAGAGATTAGACAATTACATATTTTCGGTTAATTGAAATAGTATCTTTTATGATAGATCCACATAGTTCGAGGCATTCAAAGCCAAACAGTGATAGTAAAAGTAAAGCCTGATTATGTGTGGTAATGAGACGAGTAAATACAAAGTAGAGGTGAACATATAATAATGATTGAAAGTTAGAAAGCGGATCAATTGAGGCAAGTATTCTCAAACCTACTTGTGATAAATTGCAAGTATTTCTTCCCTATTCTAAATTTAGAATAGTTAAATGTTTTTATAGCTGCAATTACTCTTAATTATGCAAGTACCTTTTTATTCTTGTTCCTTATTATTATTGGTGATGTTTTGAGCAAATACCTATTGTTCTGGGTAATTTGCGAACCCTGAATCATGATGTTTTGAAATCAAAATGATTTTACATCAAAATACTCTAAGGACTGGATGGTTACGATAAGGGATAGAGATGGACTGGACCCTAAGGGCCGGGGATGGACTAGACCCTTTGTTTATTATGCCATAGTGCATGGGTACCCGATGTGATGGTGGGTCTTTGCAGATGGGCATGAATTCGCGCTATATTTTGACTGATCAATAGAGTATAGTGCATATGTTGGTTCTAGTGTCCAGTCTAATTTATTTTTGATCGTCAATAAAGGAATTCTTTCATTAAAAGTTTTATGTTTACAAAACTGAACAAAGAATGGATTCAGGAGATGAATCAAGGAATTGTTCGTGATTCTTTGTCAGAGAAATGTGATTTATGATTAAAGGCTAATAAAGGCTAATGTTTTGTAATATCCGGGACAAAGCGTGTAATTATTTTTATCGATAAATAATTATTATGTAATTATTATATGATTTTTGGTGAATTATATGATGATTGGTGTTGATATGTGGATGTTTATACGTGGTAAAGTATAGGTATGTTAATTTTATTATGTCCATAATAAAATATAGATAATTATGGTATTTTCCTGGTAATTTTTGGATTGTTATATGTTTTTATAATGATTTATGAATTTATTAATTATTTTCTGAATAATTACAAAACTATTTTATAAAGCCGTTTTTGCGTTTTTATAACCCGAAACTCTTCCGAAAACTCCATCCTAACCTAATCTGATAATTCCGACATTTTCCATGTTTTGACTTTTTCGATCTGGATTACGGTTTGACCTGTGCGCGTCCCGGCGCAAAATTTTCGATATGATAATCAATTCGATAACATTATATTCGTATAAAGTGTTTTATAAGAAGCCCGATCTTGATAATTATCCAAAAGTTTTAATAATTATCCAAAAGTTTTGAGACTTATCGAAAACAGGATGATGGTTATCCAAAACATTATCCAATCGGATCATTTTTGTAGTTACTTAGCGGCTAAGTAACTTATTTTTCGATCCAATACGATCCAACGCGTACTAATATTTGAGAAATATAAATAGCCCTTTTCTTATTTTATTTTATTCATATAATTAAAATTAATCAGTAGAAACCAATAAAATACAGAGAAAACCCCTAAATACACCGGTTCTTGAAAATCAAACTCACAAACGAAGGCGTTATCGAATTCAGAATCGAGCGTGCCATATATCAAATCGAAGCTCTCGAAAAGCTCTTTCTGAATCAACTATCCATTTCAGTGCAGAAATCAAGGTTAATTTCTTATTTATTTATTTATTTAATTCGAATTAATTAGTGATTAAAAGAAGAATTTTTGATGTTGATATTGTTTATATGATTTGATGCTTGAATCATGTAGATCTTTTCTTCCTGATCATTTTGGTATATTATATGATGAATTTGGAGTTCAATAACATGTTCAAATTGTTGTTTGATTCTTGAATTGAAGAACTAGGATTTATGTGTTTGAATGTTCTTAATTGAGAATTAGGTGTTTCTTTGTTTGGGGTTATTCTTTAAAATTGATTATACCAAATTATAGATTGTTGAAAAATGATTCGAATGGTATAATTAAAATCAACAAACGATTACTGAAAGGCGTTGATCGTAGTTTAGAAGGTTCGCCAGCGGCGGGTTTTCCCGTCGATATTCCGGCCAAATGACGAGGTTTTTCATGATTTTATTTACATAATCGAGTTCGTCTCGTTGAGTTCTTTTGATCTGCACGTTTTTGTCGAGTTCTGGGCACGTCGCCTCATCGGCGGTGGGCGGAGACGGCTACAGTGCCAAATTGCTATTAGGCCCTTGAGTTTTTGCAATGTTTTCATTTCAGTCCCTGTGCTTTCAGATGTTTATAAAACCAGGATATCTGTTTTGTTTATTTTCATAAATTATATTATCTTTTTGTAATATTTTCAGCAATTGATTTTATTTATTTTAAAATTCAAAAATTCATTATTTTTTTCTGAATATTATTTTTAAGTGAAAAATAAATCTTAATTATTTAATTAATTAATTTTAGTTGATAATTATTTAATTAATTAGTCAATTAATTTAAATATTAATTGATTAATTAGTGTAATTAATTATTAATTAATCTAAATTGATTATATAATTAGATTTAATTATTTATTGGGATTTAAAAATTCTGAAAAATAGTTTCGAGTTTTAAAATATTATTTTAAATCATTTCAAGGCTTGATAATTATTATTAAATGATTTGAAAGTCAGATTCGGGTGTTGGAACCCCTATTATTTAATTATAAAATTATTCGGAGACCCATTTTAATTCTGAAAAATGTTCAAAAATTTGTATTAAATATCTGGAAAATCATTTTGACCCTGAATCTTCTTTAAAAAATTATTTTGATTGAATATCTTGGGTGCTATGTGCTACGGGTTACCTGATTAATGTGTTATATGCATATGTGGTTAATGTTTGACTATTTTGGTCATAACTTTTAATCAGTAAGTCAGATTTGGGTAAAACGAAGAGTAGATAAAAGCTTATGACGTCTATGTGACGATTAGAATAATATGAGATTGAATATTGAAAGATACTTATAATTCCTAGCAGAGTAAGCGAGGTATAGAAAAAGAAAGGCAGTGATCCGTAAATAGAACTGAAGCGTAGAAAAAGAAGGCAAGTGATTGATGAATAGAAGCAAGGCATAGAAAAAGAAGGAAAATGATTGATGAGTAAAACTGTTAGATGAGTACAAGTAAAGTTAGAAATCATCTGTGATAAGGCAAGTACTTCTAAACCTTTTTCGAGATATATTGCAAATATTTCTGAACTTTCTCATAATAGGTTGCTAGTATTCAAAATAAGTCATGTTTTATATTGCAAGCGCTTTAAACTATTCAACCTTGAACCCTATTCATATCATTGGAATTGAGTTGTAGGCTTTATTTCTTATAAACCACCTATGGTTGATTTCCCAGATATTAAACCATACAAATACAATATTACTCCACAAATACCTACACACCATAAACCAAATATTGAAACAAAATTTCTTGAGTATACAGAAACTTATATACCCCATAATACCCTATGATATCAAAGATCTATTCCCTGTGTTATCATTGAACCATTGTTCATCAGATACCTGATTCTCAACCGGCTTGAAGACATTCTTCATATATATACCTTGATATACCCTCGTGATACTTATGAAATGTCTTGTGCTCCGAGATAAATGTTTTATCAATGTTAATTATGATTTGATTTTATTGAATTACAATGATTATCATATTTAATCATTTTAGAATTGGATGGTTTTATAAATGTGGACCAAATTCGTGGTCGGACCAGATTTGTGGTCATAATAGGCCAATGTGTGCCTTGGATCCAGTATATAGAGCAAAACTGGGAGCCTTGCTCGGGGTTAGTGCGTGACTGATCAGCAGCCTAACCTTGGTTTTTAAAATGAAAAGTGAATATCCAATTCTAATCATTGCTTATTCAGAAACTTGATTATTCTGAATCATTTCAGTTGGTCATTGTTTAACCTCAGTTATTGCTATTATGACTTGCTGAGCTAGTTAGCTCACTCTTGTAAATCTTTTTATGTTTTCAACAGTTAAAAAGGAAATGGTTGGTAACGAGGATTCTCAGACCAGTGTGCGAGCTAGGATTCCAGGTTAAGTTGGAACGAGATAGCAGGAGCTTTATGTTTAGTTTTGAATTATGTAAGCTTGTAAGAATGTTTTCACTTTCAGATGTAAGTTGAATTAGATGAGATTTGGTATGATGTAATAAAAGTTAAGATGGTGGCTTGTTTTCATACTTTAACCTGTTACGATCCGTGGTTGTGTAAAGAAGGGTCAATGCATATAATATTTTATATACAAGTTTATATATTGTGTGTGTGTGTTGTGAACCCCAAACTTCTAACCTGGGTTTGAAGGTGCCATAGGTTTGGTATCAGAGCTACAGGTTATAAGTCACTGAAATAAGCCTAGATTGTCGGTAATGGATAGAGAGTTAGGATTAGGATTAAGAAATAGAAAGATAGGATGTCGAGAGGTTGAGTTCCACTGTATAATAGGTTTTGGTATGATTCATGATGAGATTCGAGATTCTTATCTTGCGACGCGATTTTCAGATAGCGATGATGGATGATTCTTTTATCCCGGGACCGTCTGATAATTCAGAGCCTTCAATCGAAGGACCATCATCTGATTCACGCCCTGCTCTTCCACCAGTGTTAGCCATATTACCCCCTGTTGTGACGGTTGCACCTTTTCAAGCTATTATTCTATCCCCTAATGTGAGACCATCTATTCGAGTATCCCCACCTGTTGATTCTGGTTGTACTGGACATTCAACCATAAGTGCATCTTTTTAATTTATCCCACATCTTATCCCCTACCATCCGTTTGAAGCCTGTTTTATGGAGTAACATCACCTATGAGGATGGATTCGAGAGTTATAGCATATAGTGAATACACGAGATATTAAGAAAGTTGAGAAGAAACCTAAAGAGAGGATTCATGTGTTCTGGAGAATAGCTACTACCAAGTTATATAGAGCCACTAGTAAGTGCCACCCATGATTATCTTGTGGAGTGGGCTAGATGGGTTTTAAAGGAGTTTGAGAAGATTGGAGATCCCGAATTTTCTTGGAATTATATGATGGTGTTATGACAAGCGTAATATGTATAGTAGCGAGGCAATGTGATATCAACAGACTTTATTTTATAGAATAGATTTGTTGACTATTTGATAGACCTGGTGTACTTAGCAATAGCAAAAATGATGATGAGAATATTACCAGGATAGAAACCTTAAAGTGAAATTACGAATGAGATAATATGCAGCGGTAACTGAAGTTTTCATCGATTAACGAAGGCAAAATGGACCCAATAAGGGGTAGAGGATATACGGAAATGAATGAGTTTTTATCTGATTGTTTCCCTAATTTGATACTTTATAGTGGTTGAGAAGGACGACAACCAACTCATATAGTAATAACGACCAGGTGTATAATTTTCAAATTTTTAAACCAGTTTTCAAAAGAGATTTTCTTAACAAATTTTTATAAAAGTCCTTTAAACAAAATAAGTTTTAAAAAATGGTTGTCAAATTACTACTTGAGTTTCTTGTTTGTTATAAGATTCAAATTATCTAGAAGAATACTTGTTCTAGAATTTGTATTGTTAATTCGGAAGGTCAAGTAGACCCGCTATTATGAAGAAGTTTCGATTATTCTCAATAGAGGAATGCAAATTTTGTTTGATAATGTTAATAACAGACTCATCGTGCGGAGACACTATTTAATTCTTGAAACGATTAGAGTTTAAAGAGTTCATTGATTGAAAAGAATCCCAAGTATGATCAAAGAAGATTGAAAAAAATTTCAGACTTTTCTAAAGAAAGAATGTTATTAGCAAAATAGTCGATATGTTAAATGATTAGTAGCATAAGCGAAATTTGAAGTTATAATTGTAAATCTCGTAAGAGTGCAAATAGGGTCGAATTATAACATGGAAGTGCGACGCTAAATATACAAGACCTAATACGTGGGAATTTATTATAATGATTGATTTAAGAAGGCATTTCAGAGAACTTTCTAAAGTTAATGGGATATATTGAGCGAACAAGCGTTGCAGCTGTAAATAGATTAAATGTGGATGGCGACCAATGATATCATTCTTTTTTATAATACTATATATTCTTATGAATCTTGAATAAAGTATGAACTTCTTTCATGATCAGCTCTATAAGGTGATAAGAACATTGTTGTATTCCTTTCAAAATCATTTTTCCCGTCAAGTCTTGTTTTCTGATTGAGACAAGTAGTGTTATGGTGTGACTCCTTAACAAAGAGTCTGGTGGAACGCCACCTAATCATGTGATGTATTCCATATAATATGAAAGACTGGCCATCTTGAGTACAAATATAGTTGTCTCACTCATATATAAATCATCATTCATTCTTTCCTCTTTAATTATGACTTATTGATTTATAGATCCTTCCGATTATTTCCTTGTACTGTTATTCCTTACAAAAGGTTTCCAATCAGAATCATATACACAAATTCCCTTCTTGTGTAAGGTCTATTCTTTGAATGTTTTAAAAGGAAGTGAAATGAACCCGTGTAGCAGATGGAGTTACATGATAAGTATGGATAATTGCAAGCCAATAAATGGTGGACATATACATGCAAAGAAGAATCATTATTCTAATAACGTGGTTGTTACAAGGACATCAAATCAGAGGCGGAAATCTATATACATGATAAGTTTCAAGTCTGAGATTTTAGCGTGAATTGAAGTAGTTAGCGAACAGTATGAGGTAAATTAACTAGAGAAATAAGAAAGTAAAGCTGCGTATATCGGATAAGGCAAATGATTGATTGAACAGCAAAAACGAATAAAGAAATTCCTAATAATAACCAGACAATCGATTAATACATTGTGAAGATGAAGCATACCTCAATCATGTGGGAGATACTTGTCATGAAGGTTCAAGATCGAAGAAATTCTAGTTACGAATAAAATTTAAGTGTGATCTTTAAGGAATGGTTGGGATTTCCCACTCAAGTAATTGAGTTATGGTAAATTTAATGCTCATAACTGAGCCAGTGAAGAAGGTTCAGTATGGAAAGACATAAGTGGAGATGAAGATATGGTGGTTTAACTGCAACAATTTTTAAGAAGTGATGTTTTAAAACTAATTGAATTCTTTCACAAGATATAGATAGTGTTGGTTGAGACCATGTGTTGATTATCGGAAGTTGAACAAGTTAACTAATATGAACAAGTGTATATTGTCAAGGATAAATGAATTTTTAATTAGAGAGCTTGAATTGAAACATGAACTAGAAGAATTCTAGAATAATTTGTAATTGTACTCATTAGTGATATTCTGTTATAATCAGAAGAACTAAGAAAATGTATGGTATAATAAAAATTGTTCGCTATAATATTAAGTTGAAATAAAAATATGGGTTGTACTGGTTAGTATTATATGTGGTGGTGAAATGGTGAGTGTAGAAGGTAGCAGTTGATTGGTATACTTGTGTGGGTTGATTGTTGGTTGTTTGATTGATTGTTGGTGTCGGCTTGAGTCTGATTGGTAGTCAATAATATGAAGGAGATGCTGCCCAAATAGATACTTTTAAAGATAGAAAGTATACTCTCGTGTGTTATTGATATTCCTGTTGATAATCCAAATAATTATGATGTCGGTTCTTGAAAGAGGTTATTACAGCCAATCTGACTATATATAAATTGGTCTTTGATTTCATTTAGCTAGTTATTACTTGGTGCAATTGATCAATTCAGTGAGTTAATTGGTTAATTTTTACCAATTAATGGCCAGTTAGATGGAAATCGATTCCAATTAGATTAAGTCAAATTATGATATGATTTCCAAATCCGAAATCAAAGTAATGAGGAATTTGGAAGATGTAAGGACACCAGTAGAATTAAGAAATTGCTGCAAGTGTTGGAGGCTTTACTAGGGTGAATATGCCCTTTATATTGGACAAGAGAAATAAAAAGTTATTTGTATGGACAAGTGAGAATATGTTTTGAAGAACTAAAGATTTAAGATAGAGCAAAGAGAAGGAAGAAAGAAAATAAAGAAGGGAAGTGGAATAAAGAAGAGATTAATATCTACATTAATATGGATTTTATTAGACAATCAAAGAGATTTTATCATCTATAATAAGATTTTATTAAAGGACTTGAAGGTATACCAATATAGAACGACGATGCAATGAGAATTACTCCAAAATACCGGAAAACTCGCGAATACAAGTATATGACGTAAGGTAGAAATTAATAATGATAGTAACATATATGAATTGAAAGATTTCGATCCAGAGTTAGCCACGGGAATGATTTATTTGATGAAGAACCGAACAGTACTATTGGAAGACTCACTTATGTTATGAAGAAATAATGAACTATGAGAATGAAGAACTTAAATAGGAAAGAAGGTGGAATCAAAAAGGATGATAAAGAACATTATAAGATGCCATGATGTAGGTAGGATATGGGTATTATAAGGGAAAAAAGTAAAAGTGGAGAATTTGATGAAACATCTGTAAATTGAGATATGAATGCATCTCAGGAGTACGATTAAGTACCGAGGGCTAAAAGAAAATATCTAGTGACCAGGCATGAAGGGAAAATGGGGGGGGGGAGGTTTAACTGAATCATTATTGATAGATTATCCAAACCTAGTCATTCTTTTTATTAATAAGCAGTTTATCCAATAAGTGGGTTAGTTGCGGCTTGAAAAAAATGGTACATCATCAGATCCAGGAATTTATTGTAAATGATCAATATAATTTAATTTGAGATTTGACTGGAGTATTCAAAATACGATGAATTATGTCAAACCAGAATAATATATACCACTCCTAGATGAACAAACATCAAATAAAGCAGAACTAAAAGATAGGAATTTGGCTCAACATCGCTAACCCAAGGGATTCAAGTTACTCCAAGATTATGATACAAGACATAGATGTCAAAGAAGACTTTATGATAATATAGCATAAAGAAAGAATAAGCATTGTATGTGACTAGACGTCAAGGAGTCCTGAGGGACTGCAAGAGGCTGAGCTAGCAGCTAGTTTTGTATGAGGACTCCCTCGAACCAAAATAAATGATAGTATGGGTTAGAATATGCGGGTAATTCCTCGAGATTAGTATATTTTCGTCTAAGAAATAAGAGATTTTCGCTCGGCAAATATACTCGATTGTGATTCAAGGATATTAAGGTATGATGATAAATTTGTGCGTCAATCATATCCAGTCGAGATTTCCTCGTTAAGTCTTAATTCTGGAGTAATTTTGAGAACATTATAAATTGAATACTCTATGGTTTTAGTATATCATTCGCAGATGAACAAGAAGTTTAAGGGAACGATTAAAGAGCCTCAAATGCGATTGGAAGCAATTACAAACTAGGTTAATTTAACAGAGAAACATGTGAGAATGAGGTTCAATAACCAGTAACTATTGGAAACGTTCATGAGCACGAATTTCTAGAATTAGAAAGAAAAGAGAATTAATATGCATTATGCTGGTCCTTTTGAAACAGTAAAATAGGCAGGATAAGTGTAAGTGAGCTGGCTTCGCCGTCACTCGTATAACAAGTTCATAGGGTGTTTATATGTGTGTACTCAGGAAGAGTAATTTAGCTCCATTATATATATATATATATATATATATATAAAATGAAGACTTGAGTTGAGTTATATGAGCAACTTATATAATAGGATGTCAGCAAGAGGCTATTGAGTAATGATTGATGTTGCGAATTAAAATTTATGAAAAATTGTAAGGTTGAGGGATCAACCCGAGAAAATGGAGATGAGATACTTAAATGTATCATTATCTGATCTTTAGTGTGATTCTGAGGACAAACTCCTTTTAAGGGGGGAGGATGTAATATGTGGATGTTTATACATGGTAAAGTATATATATGTTAATTTTATTATGTCCAAAATAAATTATAGATAATTATGGTATTTTTCTGGTAGTTTTTGGACTGTTATATGATTTTATAATGTTTTATGAATTTATTAATGATTTTCTGAATAATTACAAAACTATTCTAAAAAGCTGGAAATCGTCCAACTTCAACCGTTTTTGCATTTTTACAACCCGAAACTCTTCCGAAAACTCCTTCCTAACCTAATTTGATAATTCCGGACATTTTCCGTGTTTTGACTTTTTCAATCCGGATTACGATTTGAACCGTGCACGGCCCGACGCAAAATTTTCGATGCGATAATCAATTCGATAACATTATCTTCGTATAAAGTGTTTTATAAGAAGGCCGATCTTGATAATTATCCAAACGTTTTAATAATTATCCAAAAGTTTTGATAATTATCCAAAACAGGATGATGGTTATCCAAAATATTATCCAATCGGATCGTTTTGCAGTTACTTAGCAGCTAAATAACTTATTTTTCGATCCAATACGATCCAACGAGTACTAATATTTCATAAATATAAATATCCCTTTTCTTATTTCATTTTATTTGTGTAACATAATCAACCAGTAGAAACCAATAAAATATAAAGAAAAACCCCTAAAATCACTGCGTTCTTGAAAATCAAACTCACAAACGAAGGCGTTATCGAATTCAAAATTGAGCGTGCCATATAACAAATCGAAGCTCTCGAAAAGCTCTTTCTGAATCAACCATCCATTTTAGTGCAGAATTCAAGGTAAATTTCTTATTTTATTTATTTTAATTCGAATTAATTAGTGATTAATAGAGGAATTTTTGATGTTGTTTATATGATTTGATGCTTAAATTATGTAGATATTTTCTTCCTGATCATTTTGGTATATTATATGATGAATTTGGAGTTCAATAACATGTTCAAATTGCTGTTTGATTCTCGAATTAAAGAACTAGGGTTTATGCGTTTGAATGTTCTTAATTGAGAATTAGGCATTTCTTTGTTTGGGGTTATTCTTTGAAATTGATTATACCAAATTGTAGATTGTTGAAAAATGATTCGAATGGTATAATTGAAATCAACAAACGATTACTGGAAGGCATTGATCGGAGTTTAGAAGGTTCACCGGCGGCGGGTTTTCCCGTGGATATTCCGGCCAAACGACGAGGTTTTTGGTGATTTTGTTTGCATAATCGAGTTCGTCTCATTGAGTTCTTTTGATCTGCACGTTTTTGTCTAGTTCTGGAAACGTCGACTCGCCGACGGTGACCGGAGACCATGATGGTGCCAAATTGCAATTAGGCCCATGAGTTTTTGCAATGTTTTCATTTCAGTCCATGTGCTTTCAGAAGTTTATAAAAACAGGATATCTGTTTTGTTTATTTTCAAAAATTATATTGTCTTTTTATAATATTTTCAAAATTTGATTTTATTTATTTTAAAATTTAAAAATTCATTATTTATTTTCCGAAAATTATTTTTAAGTGAAAAATAAATCTTAATTATTTAATCAATTAATTTTATTTGATATTTAATTATTTAGTTAGTCAATTAATTTAAATATTAATTGATTAATTATTTTAATTAGTAATTAATTAATCTTAATTGATTATTTAATTAGATTTAATTATTTATTGGGATTTAAAAATTCTGAAAAATAGTTTCAAGCTTTAAAATATTATTTAAATTATTTTCAAGGCTCGATAATTATTATTAAATGATTTTAAAGTTAGATTCGGGTGTTGGAACCCTATTATTTAATTATAAAATAATTCGGAGACCCGTTTTAATTCCGAAAAATATTCAAAAATTTGTATTAAATATTTGAAAAATCATTTTGACCTCGAATCTTCTTTGAAAAATTATTTCGATTGAATATCATGCATACTATGTGTTACATGTTACCTGATTAATGTGTTATATGCGTATATGGTTATTGTTTGACTATTTTGGTCATAACTTTTAATCTATAAGTCGGATTTGGGTAAACCGAAGGGTAGATTAAAGCTTATGACGTCGACGTGATGATTAAAATAATATGAGATTGAATATTGAAAGATACTTGTGATGCCTAGCAGAGTAAGCGAGGTATAAAAAAAGAAAGCCAGTGATCCGTAAATAGAACTGAAGCGTAGAAAAAGAAGGCAAGTGATTGATGAATAGAAGCAAGGCATAGAAAAAGAAGGAAAGTGATTGATGAGTAAAACTATTAGATGATTAAAATTAAAGTCGGAAATACTCTGTGATAATGCAAGTACTTCTAAACCTTTTTTGAGATATATTGCAAATATTTCTGAACTTTCTCATAACATGTTGCTAGTATTCAAAATAAGTCTTGTTTTATATTGTAAGCGCTTTAAACTATTTAACCTTGGACCCTGTTCATATCATTGAACTTGAGTTGTAGGATTAATTTCTTGTAAACCACCGACTGTTGATTTCCCAGATATTAAACCATATGAATACAATATTACTCCACAAATACCTACACACCATAAACCAAATATTGAAACATAATTTCTTGAGCATACAGAAACTTGTATACCCCATAATACCCTATGACATCAAAGATCTATTCCCTGGGTTATCATTGAATCATTGTTCATCGAATACATGATTCTTCAACCGGCTTGAAGCCATTCTTCATATATATACCTAAATATACCCTCGTGATACTTAAGAAATAACTTGTGCTCCGAGATAAATGCTTTATCAATGTTAATTATGATTCTGTTTTACTGAATTACAAAGATTATCATATTGAATCGTTTTAGAATTGGATGGTTTTATAAATGTGGACCAGATTCGTGGTCGGATCAGATTCGTGGTCATACTAGTCCAATGTGTGCCTTGGATCCAGTATATAGAGCAAAACTGGGAGCCTTGCTCGGGATTAATGTGTGACTGATCAGCAGTTTAACCTTGGTTTTGAAAATAAAAAGTGAATATCCAATTCTAATCATTGCTTATTCAGAAACTTGATTCTTGTGGATCATTTCAATTGGTCATTATTTAACCTCAGTTATTGCTATTATGACTTGCTGAGCTAGTTAGCTCACTCTTGCAAACCTTTTTATGTTTTCAACAGTCGAAAAGGAAATGGTTGGTAACGAGGATTCCCAGACTAGTGTGCGAGCTAAGATTCCAGGTGAAGTTGGAACGAGATAGCACGAGTTTTACGTTTAGTTTTGAATTATGTAAGCTTGTAAGAATGTTTTCACTTTCAGTTGTAAGTTGAATTATATGGGATCTGGTACGATGTAATAAAAGTTAAGATGGTGACTTGTTTTCATACTTCAACCTATTACGATTCGTGGTTGTGTAAAGAAGGGTTAATACATATAATATTGTTGTAAAGCATAATGTAATGTAACATGTAATCGAGGATTTATAACTCAACATGAAAACAGAAACAGATAAACAATATTAAACTATGAAGCACAGGAACCCTGCATATGAAGACAGGATAAACACAAAGAACCAAAAGATGCAATTGACTCTTTAAGTCCTCTAACAGATCATGGGAAGAAGTTCATTACTGTAATAACCCCAAAATTTTCAACTTTTTGTAACCCTTGTGAATAGTGTTTTAGCTGAATGAGAAAACTTTTCACGCCACACTATGTAGGGGTTCTGTTATGGATATTCTGGGATATTATTAGTACTCTATGAAGTATATAAGTATATGTAAAGATCGTCAGAATCCAATTCCGAACACTTTGGTTTTTCCCGGAAATCCACAAGATACGGAGAGAATTGAGTATAAGGTAACAGGATAAAAAAGATTTAAATTAAAGGATTATAATAGAGGATCATAAAAAGGAATATAATGTATTGAGAAAGGTTAAAGGAACCTAAGTAATAAGATCCCGGGTATGATCCTTCAAACGATAAACGAAAATGAAAGTTAAGCGAACCGTATAACAGATCAGCGGTCATTAGGCAAACGATTAGGAAGTTAATCAAAGGGATTAGTGGGAATGATGTCATCCAACCAATAGAAAGAGGACAAGGAAGGGAGGATGACATCATGAGGATGACATAAGCATGACATGGGAAGGAAGGAGGTGTGGTGGCTTTGTAACCACACAAATTCAAGGGCAAGAAGGTAATTGACTAAATCAAATACAAAACTACAACCAACCAAGCCAAATAATTCATTCTTCATCAAAACAAAAAGAAACCAAGGCATTAGTTCTTCATTGCTCTCGGCTTTTTCACTTTTTAAAGGCAAGATTTTTCAAAATCCAGGATCCAAGCTTCCTAAATTGGTGAGTAAATTCCCTAATCATCTTCATGCTTAGTTAGGGCTATATCATGAGTTTAAGCCATTAATTCCTTCTCAATCTTCTTCATTTAATCAAAGAAGAAGACTATGAATAGTGTTTTCAAGTTTTTAACTTGAAGTTTTTCTTGTTTTCCTTGAAGATCCAAGCTTTCCTAAGACTTCTCAAAGCTTCTTAAGGCTTCCTAGCTCCTCCCACCACTTCAAGGAAGTTATACCATCTCCAAACCCTAGATTCCTATGTATTATAAGATGATTTTGATTAGTAGGATGATATTGTAGCTTGTTGTTGTGATTAGAGTTTGGGATTTGAAATGGTAGTGAAACGGAATGGTAAATGTTGTGGTTTTGATTAAAAGAACTTAAGTATGATTAAAGTTAAGCTTAGGCATAAGTATGAATTATTAAATTGAATTGGTTGGGGTTGTTATGATGTGATAAGGATGGATGTTGGTTGTATGTTGGATTTGAGGTTGATTTGGAATGGTTTTGAATGGTTTAAAATATTGGAAATCGCGTAAACATAGCCGTCGTAATGTCCGATTTTCTTTAGACTGTTTTTGTGCATAACATTAGGACCCGAGAAACCCCTGCTAGATTATGACCACTGCCATGATTAGATAGCTCATGTTACGAGCTTCGTTTTGATATGTAGTTCGTTCGATTCCGATGAACGGTTTAGGAGAAACGACCGTTTCAAGTAACGGCGTTTCGCGAATGAAACTTTTTCCCTCGCCTTACTTTGAAACATAGGTTAAAGACTAAAAAGGGTTAATTAATGTATGAAACATTTATGGTAAGTGTGTTAGGCAGTTGGTAAGACACTCGCGAAGGAATCGCTTTAAAACTCATAAAGGTTAAATTATTAAAAATGGTGGAGCCGAGGGTACCCGAGTGACTTAAGCGAATCAGTGAGCGCAAAACAAGCGTTAGAGTCTAAGTTAGTTAAAGTATAGATTTACAAGTGATTTTGGTTTAATTCTAACTTACTTGTTGTTTATAGGTTACCAGACTCGTCCCGAGCCTTTTATCACCCCGAGTCGCTCAGGCAAGTTTTCTACCCGTTATACTGTTGTTGTGATGAATATATGTATATGCATTATCTTGCGATAGATGCATGTTGGTTAATTAGCAAATGTTGCGATATATTGAAGCATGCTGATATGGTATATATATGCATGCCTGTTTCGTATTCTTGATTTATATATCTGTTGGTTCAAATGCTTATAGTTGCATAATACCTATGCTAGAAATAAGCAAGTAGTTGCGTATACCCTTAGTATAGGGGATAAAAGGTGAACATATTTCTAAACCGGGAGTCGATGTTCCCGAGTATATTATATATATATATATATTTATATATATATGGATATAGTTTTTAAAACTATGGATCGAATAAGGTTTATTCGATACCTTTATTTTATTATTTGAATATTATTTGAATATTCATTCGAGGGCTTATGACTCAGTTTATATTATTATTGAATATTACTTGGATATTCATTTGAGGATGTATGACTCCTTTATTTTATTTAATGAATATTATTTATAATATTCATTCGAGGTATTATGACTCCGCTTATTACTGAAATATATTCTTTATTTTATTAAAGAATAAGGTGTTAATAATCAAACTTATTTTTGATTATTCAAATAAAGATAATACTTTCATATAAGTATATCTTTGGTTATTTAATACTCATTTCAAGTATAAGTTTTAATACTTCTACTTCAATTATTTTTATAAAGATTATTCTTTATGGGAATATTATTTAAATAATAATATTCAGTCATTTTCTAAATATTCTGGGGACTGATTTACTTCATTAAATCAGCTTTACTCCAAACACTCTATAAAGTGTTTTCGAGTCTTCAAAATGATTTTTAAAGTCAGAGCGGATCCCAAAACTCATTTTTATATTTAAGATCTTCCTTTTTTAAGGGGATTTAAATACTCGCTCAAAACCTGGGGAATCCGGCTCTGTGGTGTATTTTATATTCGCAACGAGGTTGCAGTTTTGGTAAATGAATTGATTACTTGCCCAATGTTCGGGAAGTAAGCCCATCTAATTGAGTCGGCATAAGCGACAGGCCGGGGTACGGTCTATGAAAGTGTAAGTGGCTGGGTGGCAGTCCATCAACGCGTAAGAGGCCGGGTGGCGGTCCAGCACAAGGTCCTTATGTGGCCAGGGTGATGACCGGTGGGGGATTCATCCATCTACTAGTAGAAAAGGTTACTTATTGGTATCTTTGCCTGATCAGAAAGATATCTGGTTTATGCCAAAATTCTTTTCCTTTCCAAAATTCATTGGATGTTTCAAACTCTGTTCATACTTTACATAACAGAGGTTCCAGGAAATGTTTAAAGAGATATATATGTGGATATATATATCGGGACTAAATAAAGTATCTCGTAACTTTTTTTTCATTCAATAATATTTCAAAGATTGAATCTATTCAAGTCTTAACTTGTGGTCTCATCTATGGGATGTTCTTTTCTTAAAAACTTATAATACTTTGAACGGTGGTAGTTCAAGTAGCTTTATAAAGGATATAAGTGTAGTGAAGTATTGGTAACTTCATTCCTTGTTTTTACTTATATCTAGTAAGTAATTATCTTACACACGATAAAGATTCTAGTAAGTATCCATTTAGATACTTATATTATTGTTATCACTATGTATTATCTTGCGAGCTGTAAGGCTCACTCTTGCTTTATTTCTTCATCACACAACAACAGTTAGGAGAGATGGCCAGACTCTAGCAGACCCAGCGCAAGCGCGTGGGAAGCGTCCCGCGTCTTCCCGATGATGTTGTAGCTGCTATAGCTGCAGAGGTAGATCCATTGTAGTTCAGACCATCTACTTTTGAGAATCAAATTATGTATAATTATAACTTGTGGCAGATAATGGCAATTAACTGTAAATTTATCAAGTAATCATTTTGGGTTGTAATAACTTTTAAATGGTGGATTCAAAGACTTGTACTTATTTCAATTTCATCTCTGAGACTATAACGGGTTGTGGTGTGTGTTAGTATGGGGTCACAGCATGAGGTTATTTATTATTAATTAAGTGAAGTGATATTGTGGAAAGAAAGACCGTGACAACCCGGATCCCCGACCCCGGATCTGGGGGTGTTACAGAAATGGTATCAGAGCTAAGCGTTATAAACCTCAGAGATGATGCGTCGATATAATAACAAACTCACAAAGATAATAAGAACTCTTGCCAAGTTCATGGTCGGACTACTTAAAGTAGTGCTGACAGTTAAAACCCTTACGGGAACCCTTATAAGTATCATGATAGTAACTTAGCTCGTTTAATGTGTAGGCGCCTGAGATAGAGGACCCTGAGATGTTCGAGCGTGAGCATGATGAGGCATTTCTAGATGTTGAGGATCAGGAGGAGCCTGAGATGGAGGAGGATGAGGAGGACCCCTCAGAGGAGCCTGAGACGGAGGTCATTGCTATTTCAGATGAGGAGGACCCCTCAGAGGAGTCAGAGACGGAGGTTATTTCTATTCCAGATGAGGAGGACCCGGATGAGGTCCCAGTAGCTGAGGAGCGTGTTGGACCTATGGTAGTGTATGCTGGTATCCCATTACCCACACTTCCGGTGGTCAGAGCCCCTACCCCTCCACCACTATCTTGGATTCCTGATGATGACAGCTCAGAGACCCATACTTCCGAGCCTAGGCAGACCGAGGAGGCACCCTCAGCGGCTCCGGATTCACCACCTCTTGACCCTGCCCACAGGCAGTCTTCGTTAGCTCATGGATATGTTCAGGATGTATTGAGGACCCGAGTGGCTGTTGCCGAGGGCCGACTAGATGAGGCCAGGAGGGAGTTGGATGCAGAGAGGGCGGGTAGGCGTACCCGAGCTTATGAGACTAGGGCTTCTATACCCCGATTCTTGAGGAGGGAGCTTACGGGGATAGAGCTCACATCCCGAGCGAGGCTCTGATCGCTCCAGGGGGACAGGCATGGTAGGATCTCCAGGCAGCAGGCCGACTATATCTTCCGTCATGCGATGGAAAGGGTTTGGGAGCTGACCCGCTCCGGTGTGTGATTCAGGATTGATGATGGAATAGTCTAGTTGTCTAGTTAGCCGAGGCCTTAGTAAGAGCCAATTTTCCGGGATAGTTGACTTGTATATAGCATCCCTTTTTCTGACTAGACAGATAGACTCTTGTGTATCACTTTTGGGACAGATGACTGTAGCACTGTTGTACTTTTGACCAGATCAAACTATGTATTTCTCGCATTATGTATATATTTGTTTTCTTTCGGTTCAGTTCCATAGTGACGGGATCACTGTTTTTATCATTATTATTACTGCACTTCGTATTAGAACTTTCTTAAAATAATAGAATTGCGATATACGTTCTCCCCATTATAAGAGCTGTGCAAGGCACAATGTTGTATATGATTGTGACCTAACGTTGAATTTTCCCAATAATTGTTTTTATTATTATCAGAATCATGCCGCCAAGAAAGATTGGAACTAGGGCGAACCCTGGATCTGAAGACCAGGGAAACCATAATCAGGACAATAGAAACCAAGAACACAGTAAAGAGGAAGATGAGGATTATGTGGAACAGGATGACTCCCTGTATGAAGAGGAAGAGGAAACATATGATGTTGAGGGATTTGAGATAGAGGCTGAAGAAGGAGAAACCGAGGTTGAGCAACCAGTACCAAACCCAGGCATGGATCCCATGAGCCAGTTCATGCAACTCCTAAGGCAGAATTTGGAACGTCAACCCAACCCACCCCCTCAAGGAAGTAACAATGCAGTGGCAAACTCTTGCAGGGCTTTTAAGTCCCTTAAGCCCCCTGAGTTCCACGGATCAGCCGACCCAGTTGAGGCAAGGGCATGGTTAAAGGAAATGGAGAAATCTTTTGAGATTTTGAGTACCGAGGAGGCACAGAAGACTGTATTTGCTACCTACCTTCTGAAAGGAGAAGCTAACTACTAGTGGGAGGCCAAGAAAAATATGGAGACAGACGCTATTTTAACCTGGGAGAGATTTAGTCAGTTGTTTCTGGGGAAGTATTTCCCGAGGTTTATGGAAAACCAGATGGAGCTCAAGTTCTTGGAGCTAAAGCAGGATAACTTGTCTGTAGCAGAGTACGAAGCGAAATTTACTGAGTTATCAAGGTTTGTGCCGGAGTTTGTGAGCACCGAGGAAAAGAAAGCTAGGAGGTTTCAGCAGGGACTGAAACCGTGGATTCAGAATAGGGTGGCAATCCTTGAGCTTACGGACTATGCCACTCTGGTGCAAAAGGCAACGATTGTAGAAGTCGGAAGTGAACAGATGCAGAAGGAAAGAGAGAAGAAAGGAATAAAGAGGAAAAGTATGAGCATGGGTGAAGGTTCCGCAGGAAGGAGCTTCCCAACTAGATTTAATCGAGGAGCAGTGTCCCTACCAGGAAGGAACACTGGGTTTAAGCGGCCAATGAGTGTGAGTGTGAGGCAGGGCGGCCAGAAGTCAAGAATGTCCTATTCCAACCAGTCTCGACCCCCATTGCCAGCCTGTAACATATGTGGAAGGAATCACACTGGGGAGTGCAAAGGAAAGCCAGTAACCTGTTTTAAGTGCGGTCGGGAAGGCCACTACTCAAATAAGTGCCCATCATCAACCCCTGCCGTCGTTCCAACCGCCACTTGTCATCAGTGCGGACGCCCAGGTCATTGGAAGAGGGAATGCCCAATGAACAAACCAGCAGCTTCGGGAGCAAGCAGGGCTGCTTCCAATAAGCCACCTACTGCGAGGACTTTCAACATGACAGTCCAGGATGCTATGAAAGATTCAGATGTGATAGCAGGTACCCTTTCTCTAAATTCAGTCAGTGCAAATGTTTTATTTGATTCGGGAGCAACTAAATCTTTTATATCAAAGGACCTTGCGCGTAAGTTAAGACTTAAGGCTGAACCCTTGATAGAACCCTTACAAGTAGAAATAGCCAATCATGAAATTATTCCTGTTAACCAGATTCACCCCGCCTGTGAGATAGACATAGGGGAGCAATCTTTCAGTGTTGATCTGATTCCTTTTAAATTAGGGGAGTTTGATGTGATTTTGGGAATGGACTGGCTATCTAGCAATGATGCTCAGATAGACTGTAAAGGGAAGAAAGTTAAGTTAAATATCCCCGGGAAGAAAGAAGTTATATTTAGAGGAAAGAGGCAGACGCATAAATTTTTGACTATGGCTCAGGCCAAAAGGATGCTACGAAAAGGAAGTGAGGCCTACCTAGCCTATGTGGTGGACACGCAGAAGGAGGTGCCCAACTTACAAGATATTCCAGTAGTCAACGAATTTGAAGATGTATTCCCACAAGACCTTCCGGGATTACCACCCGATAGAGTGATTGAATTTGCTATTGAGTTGGCCCCAGGGACGGCGCCAGTTTCAAAAGCACCTTACCGGTTAGCCCCGTTAGAAATGAAGGAATTAGCTATCCAATTGCAGGAACTCTTGGATAAGGGTATGATAAGACCCAGTGTGTCTCCGTGGGGAGCACCAGTTTTATTTGTTAAGAAGAAAGATGGGAGCATGAGGTTGTGCATAGACTATCGAGAGTTGAACAAGCTAACCATAAAGAACAGGTACCCATTACCTAGAATAGATGATCTGTTCGACCAGCTAAAGGATGCTGTTTATTTTTCCAAGATCGACCTGAGAACTGGATATCACCAACTAAAGATTAAACCCGAAGATATTTCCAAGACAGCGTTCCGTACCAGGTATGGGCATTATGAGTTCTTGGTAATGTCCTTTGGATTAACCAACGCCCCAACGGCTTTCATGGATTTAATGAATAGAGTATTTAAGAAGTACTTGGACAAGTGTGTGATAGTTTTTATCGATGATATTTTGATCTACTCAAGGACTGAGGCAGAACATGCAGAGCATTTGAGGATAGCTCTAGGAATACTCAGAGAGGAGCAGTTATATGCCAAATTCTCGAAGTGTGAATTCTGGCGGAATGAAGTACAGTTTTTAGGACATGTGATCAATAAAGAGGGAGTATTGGTCGACCCCTCCAAGATAGAGGCGGTCTCAAATTGGGAAAGGCCAACCACACCCACAGAGGTAAGGAGTTTCATAGGATTGGCCGGCTACTATCGTAGATTTGTTCAGGACTTTGCGAAGATCGCAGCCCCTTTGACACGACTTACTCGTAAGACAGAGAAGTTTGAATGGACGGAGAAATGTGAGAACAGTTTTCAGGAATTAAAGAAAAGGTTGATAACGGCTCCGGTATTGGCATTGCCGGACGGAAAAGGAGATTTTGTGATATATAGTGACGCGTCGCACAAAGGATTAGGATGTGTGCTTATGCAGCACGGTAAAGTTATTGCGTATGCATCGAGACAACTGAAGGAATACGAGGTTAGATATCCTACTCATGACCTTGAGCTCGCGGCAATAGTATTTGCTTTAAAAATTTGGAGGCACTACTTGTATGGAGAGAAGTGCGAGATTTTCACAGACCATAAGAGCCTCAAGTACATATTTACGCAGAAAGAGCTCAACATGCGCCAGAGGAGATGGTTAGAACTAATCAAGGACTATGATTGTGAGATTCTCTATCATCCAGGGAAAGCCAATGTGGTGGCTGATGCCCTTAGTAGAAAGGAAAGACTCAGAATGATAACGACTTCGGAAGAGTTGATAAGGGATTTTGAGAGAATGGAAATAGAAGTAAAGGTAACCGGAACCGGAACTGAAAAGCTTTTTGAGATCTCAATGCAGCCAGAGTTATTGGAAAAGATCATATTGTGCCAGGGGAAAATAATGAATGAAGGCAGAGAGTCAATGACTGGAGAGGAGATCCATACTGAGAAAGATGATAAAGGGATAATGAGGTACTCCTACCGAATTTGGGTTCCGAATGTTCAAGAACTTAAAGATGAGATTTTGGATGAAAGCCATAGTTCAAGGTATTCCATTCACCCGGGAAGTACCAAGATGTATAGGGATTTGAAGGAATATTACTGGTGGCCCAACATGAAGAGGGACGTAGCAGAATGGGTAAACAAGTGTAGGGGTGAGTATCGGTCGGTTTGGGCGGTTTGGAGGGTGCAAACCGAACCAAATCGAAGCTAGCGGTTTCCTTAAAGTTCAATCCGAAACCAAACCGTTATGTGAAAAAACCAAACCAAACCAATAAGTTTAAAACGGTTCGGTTCGGTTTGGTTTCGGTTTTAACCATTATTTCTATAAAACAAAATTAAAAATTAAATTAAACTTGAACTTGTAAATAAGACTCGAAAGTTTGTTTCATATTATAGAATTATATTTTTTATTATAATCATATTCAAAATGATTATATAAATATTATGACTTTGAGACATTAAAAAAGGTAAGAAGACGAGAAAGATGCGAACAACTCTCATACTTTTATTGAATAAAAATAAAAATAATGAAAATATAACACATACATAAATATTAATATCTTAGAATAAAATATTAAGATTAGTTCTTTTATATGTTTTAGTTTACACATATGTTATAAATTGTAAATTTATTATTAATTGCACATTACTAATATATGTATATTATTATTTCATTCTAAATATGCGGTTCGGTTCGGTTTGGTTATTTCGGTCGGTTTGGAGGTAAAAACCGAAACCAAACCGAAAAAATTCGGTTTTTAAAATGTCAATCCAAAACCGAACCGAACCGTTAGTAAACCGTAAAATTCGGTTTGGTCGGTTTGGATTGGGCGGTTTCGGTCGGTTTGGCTAATTTATGCTCAGCCCTAAACAAGTGTTTGACTTGCCAAAGAGTAAAGGCAGAGCACCAGAGACCCAGTGGACTTTTGCGACCCCTGGAGATTCCCGAATGGAAATGGGAACAGATAGCGATGGATTTTGTTGTAGGCTTGCCAAGGACGAAAGCCAATCACGACGCCATTTGGGTAATTATAGACCGACTGACAAAGTCAGCTCATTTCATTCCTATCAATGAAAGATACACAGTCGATAGACTGGTGGACATTTACCTTAAGGAAATAGTGACACGACATGGAGTCCCAGCGTCCATTGTCTCAGACCGAGACCCCAGATTCAACTCCAGATTTTGGAGGAGCTTTCAGGAATGTGCGGGGACCAAGTTAAATATGAGTACCGCGTACCATCCCCAGACGGATGGACAGAGTGAAAGGACCATCCAGACACTAGAGGATATGTTGAGAGTCTGTACAATAGACCTTAAAGGAAGTTGGGATGATCACTTACCGTTGATCGAGTTTTCTTATAACAATAGCTTTCATGCTAGCATCGGAATGCCGCCTTATGAGGCCCTGTACGGAAGAAGGTGTCGATCTCCCTTATACTGGGATGAAGTAGGAGAGCGGAAGATGCTCGGACCCGAAGTGGTCCAAAGGACCAAAGATATAGTGGATCTTATCAGAGGGCGACTTGTAGCAGCCCAAGACAGACAGAAGAAATATGCAGACCTAGCCCGAAAGGACAAGGAATATGAAGTAGGGGACTTAGTACTGTTGAAAGTATCCCCTTGGAAGGGATTAATGAGGTTCGGAAAGAAAGGAAAACTAAGCCCAAGATACATTGGACCTTTTGAGATATTAAGACGGATTGGAAAGTTAGCTTACGAGCTAGCCCTACCCCCTAATTTGCAACAAGTTCATAATGTGTTCCATGTGTCAATGCTAAGGAGGTATCATCGGGATGCCAGACACATAGTGGAGTACGAGTAGGTGGATATGCAGCCAGATCTAACTTACGTGGAGAAGCCAGTAAGGATTATGGATAAGAAGGAGCAGGTGCTTCGGAACAAAGTGATCAAGCTAGTCAGAGTACTATGGCAGAATCATAACGTGGAAGAATCAACTTGGGAACTAGAGAGCACAATGCTAGAAAAGTACCCCCATTTGTTTTCTGTTTGATTCCGGGACGGAATCCTTTTAAGGAGGGGAGACTGTAATAACCCCAAAATTTTCAACTTTTTGTAACCCTTGTGAATAGTGTTTTAGCTGAATGAGAAAACTTTTCACGCCACACTATGTAGGGGTTCTGTTATGGATATTCTGGGATATTATTAGTACTCTATGAAGTATATAAGTGTATGTAAAGATCGTCAGAATCCAATTCCGAACACTTTGGTTTTTCCCGGAAATCCACAAGATACGGAGAGAATTGAGTATAAGGTAACAGGATAAAAAGGATTTAAATTAAAGGATTATAATAGAGGATCATAAAAAGGAATATAATGTATTGAGAAAGGTTAAAGGAACCTAAGTAATAAGATCCCGGGTATGATCCTTCAAACGATAAACGAAAATGAAAGTTAAGCGAACCGTATAACAGATCAGCGGTCATTAGGCAAACGATTAGGAAGTTAATCAAAGGGATTAATGGGAATGATGTCATCCAACCAATAGAAAGAGGACAAGGAAGGGAGGATGACATCATGAGGATGACATAAGCATGATATGGGAAGGAAGGAGGTGTGGTGGCTTTGTAACCACACAAATTCAAGGGCAAGAAGGTAATTGACTAAATCAAATACAAAACTACAACCAACCAAGCCAAATAATTCATTCTTCATCAAAACAAAAAGAAACCAAGGCATTAGTTCTTCATTGCTCTCGGCTTTTTCACTTTTTAAAGGCAAGATTTTTCAAAATCCAAGATCCAAGCTTCCTAAATTGGTGAGTAAATTCCCTAATCATCTTCATGCTTAGTTAGGGCTATATCATCAGTTTAAGCCATTAATTCCTTCTCAATCTTCTTCATTTAATCAAAGAAGAAGACTATGAATAGTGTTTTCAAGTTTTTAACTTGAAGTTTTTCTTGTTTTCCTTGAAGATCCAAGCTTTCCTAAGACTTCTCAAAGCTTCTTAAGGCTTCCTAGCTCCTCCCACCACTTCAAGGAAGGTATACCATCTCCAAACCCTAGATTCCTATGTATTATAAGATGATTTTGATTAGTAGGATGATATTATAGCTTGTTGTTGTGATTAGAGTTTGGGATTTGAAATGGTAGTGAAACGGAATGCTAAATGTTGTGGTTTTGATTAAAAGAACTTAAGTATGATTAAAGTTAAGCTTAGGCATAAGTATGAATGATTAAATTGAATTGGTTGGGGTTGTTATGATGTGATAAGGATGGATGTTGGTTGTATGTTGGATTTGAGGTTGATTTGGAATGGTTTTGAATGGTTTAAAATATTGGAAATCGCGTAAACATAGCCGTCGTAACGTCCGATTTTCTTTAGACTGTTTTTGTGCACAACATTAGGACCCGAGAACCCCCTGCTAGATTATGACCACTGCCATTATTAGATAGCTCATGTTACGAGCTTCGTTTTGATATGTAGTTCGTTCGATTCCGATGAACGGTTTAGGAGAAACGACCGTTTCAAGTAACGGCGTTTCGCGAACGAAACTTTTTCCCTCGCCTTACTTTGAAACATAGGTTAAAGACCAAAAAGGGTTAATTAATGTATGAAACATTTATGGTAAGTGTGTTAGGCAGTTGGTAAGACACTCGCGAAGGAATCGCTTTAAAACTCGTAAAGGTTAAATTATTAAAAATGGTGGAGCCGAGGGTACCCGAGTGACTTAAGCGAATCAGTGAGCGCAAAACAAGCGTTAGAGTCTAAGTTAGTTAAAGTATAGATTTACAAGTGATTTTGGTTTAATTCCAACTTACTTGTTGTTTATAGGTTACCAGACTCGTCTCGAGCCTTTTATCACCCCGAGTCGCTCAGGCAAGTTTTCTACCCGTTATACTGTTGTTGTGATGAATATATGTATATGCATTATCTTGCGATAGATGCATGTTGGTTAATTAGCAAATGTTGCGATATATTGAAGCATGCTGATATGGTATATATATGCATGCCTGTTTCGTATTCTTAATTTATATATCTGTTGGTTCAAATGCTTATAGTTGCATAATACCTATGCTAGAAATAAGCAAGTAGTTGCGTATACCCTTAGTATAGGGGATAAAAGGTGAACATATTTCTAAACCGGGAGTCGATGTTCCCGAGTATATTATATATATATATATTTATATATATATGGATATAGTTTTTAAAACTATGGATCGAATAAGGTTTATTCGATACCTTTATTTTATTATTTGAATATTATTTGAATATTCATTCGAGGGCTTATGACTCAGTTTATATTATTATTGAATATTACTTGGATATTCATTTGAGGATGTATGACTCCTTTATTTTATTTAATGAATATTATTTATAATATTCATTCGAGGTATTATGACTCCGCTTATTACTGAAATATATTCTTTATTTTATTAAAGAATAAGGTGTTAATAATCAAACTTATTTTTGATTATTCAAATAAAGATAATACTTTCATATAAGTATATCTTTGGTTATTTAATACTCGTTTCAAGTATAAGTTTTAATACTTCTACTTCAATTATTTTTATAAAGATTATTCTTTATGGGAATATTATTTAAATAATAATATTCAGTCATTTTCTAAATATTCTGGGGACTGATTTACTTCATTAAATCAGCTTAATTCCAAACACTCTATAAAGTGTTTTCGAGTCTTCAAAATGATTTTTAAAGTCAGAGCGGATCCCAAAACTCATTTTTATATTTAAGATCTTCCTTTTTTAAGGGGATTTAAATACTCGCTCAAAACCTGGGGAATCCGGCTCTGTGGTGTATTTTATATTCGCAACGAGGTTGCAGTTTTGGTAAATGAATTGATTACTTGCCCAATGTTCGGGAAGTAAGCCCATCTAATTGAGTCGGCATAAGCGACAGGCCGGGGTACGGTCTATGAAAGTGTAAGTGGCTGGGTGGCAGTCCATCAACGCATAAGAGGTCGGGTGGCGGTCCAGCACAAGGTCCTTATGTGGCCAGGGTGATGACCGGTGGGGGATTCATCCATCTACTAGTAGAAAAGGTTACTTATTGGTATCTTTGCCTGATCAGCAAGATATATGGTTTATGCCAAAATTCTTTTCCTTTCTAAAATTCATTGGATGTTTCAAACTCTGTTCATACTTTACATAACAGAGGTTCCAGGAAATGTTTAAAGAGATATATATGTGGATATATATATATATATCGGGACTAAATAAAGTATCTCGTAACTTTTTTTTCATTCAATAATATTTCAAAGATTGAATCTATTCAAGTCTTAACTTGTGGTCTCATCTATGGGATGTTCTTTTCTTAAAAACTTATAATACTTTGAACGGTGGTAGTTCAAGTAGCTTTATAAAGGATATAAGTGTAGTGAAGTATTGGTAACTTCATTCCTTGTTTTTACTTATATCTAGTAAGTAATTATCTTACACACGATAAAGATTCTAGTAAGTATCCATTTAGATACTTATATTATTGTTATCACTATGTATTATCTTGCGAGCTGTAAGGCTCACTCTTGCTTTATTTCTTCATCACACAACAACAGTTAGGAGAGATGGCCAGACTCCAGCAGACCCAGCGCAAGCGCGTGGGAAGCGTCCCGCGTCTTCCCGATGATGTTGTAGCTGCTATAGCTGCAGAGGTAGATCCATTGTAGTTCAGACCATCTACTTTTGAGAATCAAATTATGTATAATTATAACTTGTGGCAGATAATGGCAATTAACTGTAAATTTATCAAGTAATCATTTTGGGTTGTAATAACTTTTAAATGGTGGATTCAAAGACTTGTACTTATTTCAATTTCATCTCTGAGACTATAACGGGTTGTGGTGTGTGTTAGTATGGGGTCACAGCATGAGGTTATTTATTATTAATTAAGTGAAGTGATATTGTGGAAAGAAAGACCGTGACAACCCGGATCCCCGACCCCGGATCTGGGGGTGTTATAATTGTCATGTTCAAGCAACCATGAAGAATAAGACAATAATGGACTTTAAGCATCAGTTACATGAATTGATATCAAGTGTTGCAGATCAAGGGTTCAGTGAAAGAAGCAATAGATAATCACCAATCTGTATCAGCTCAGAAACACAAGTCAAATCGAATTAGGATTCTCTCAATTCTAGTTATTTGTGGACCATAACAGTGTACTAAACATCAGTACTCAAGAAAGAATTGTGATTCAGTTACAGAAGAAAATGTTGATACAATGAAGAATGGTTTGACAAAAGCAAGAACATTCTAACGCATGACAGTCTTCTCACAGGTCGCCATAGAAGAGTGTACAAGGACTATCTATGGTCGCCATAGAACTGGTCACCATAGAGAATTTCTCTAAGGCACCACACTGGTCGCCATAGAGATTCTCTAAGGCACCAGTGGTCGCCATAGAATCTAGTCTCCATAGAAGAAGCTACAGTGGTTACTTGGTCTCCATAAAGATCACATGGTCGCCATAGAGTTCACTTAGTCACCATAGAGATCATATGGTCGCCATAGAGTTCACTTGGTAACCATAGAGATCACCTTGTTGCCTTAGAGCTTTACAGAGGCACTACTCGCCACAGAAGCTTGCTCAGGTCGCCATAGAAGAGTTATGCAATTCATTGATTTAATTGCAGTAAATTAAAAAGGGTTGTGTGGACACAAGACTGCCACCTGTCCAATGAATTTGAAAGTCTACAACAGCAGCTGAATGAATTGCATTCATTATCAGTCATCTTCCTCAGCAACACAATTCAGTTTATGAGAGCTCCATTAAAGCCCCTCATTTATTAAGCTTGTAAACATATTGTTATGCTACTGAATTTATTGTAGCTAATCAATTTATTGATTAGATTGTAGCAACCTCAAGGATTATATTAATAAAACAATATATTCCTTGAATTATTTTGTGTCTGATTTGATTCCGTACTTTTAACGAAGAACTTGTAAACGAATCAAAAATATTGTAGGTATCGTATTCAACCCCCCGTTCTACGATACTTTGGGACTAACAACTGGTATCAGAGGTTGTTAATTGACATACAAATCAAGATCTGGAGAAAGAAACAAGTTCTTGAAAAATTTCTTAAATTTTTTACTTTTCAAAAATTTTCACTTCTTGAAATTTTTGAACTTTAAATAATTTAATTCTGCCAAGATGATGAACAACCAAAGAATTGAAAGTATAAAGGTTCCCCCATTCGATAGAGATAATTATAACCTATGGAATAAAAAGATGATATTGTTTATAAAAGCCTCGAATCCACTTTATATTGGGATATTACTGAATGGCCCTTATGTTCCGATGGAATTAGTTCCTGAATCCACAACCATAGCTGGTGTAAGAATTCCTTCCTCATCCACTCCCAGGGTTCCGTCAAAATATACGGAAACTGACAAGGAATTGATAAATCTGGACACAAGCCTTCAACTCATAATTGTGGAATTGACCGATAAAGATATGAGTCATCAACTTCTTGGATGTAACAGTGCAAAAGATATGTGGGATACCATTGAGCTTTTAATGGAAGGTACAGAAGAAGTCAAAGAAAAAAGGATGGATATTCTGACGAGTCAGTATGAGGCATTCATACTTTAACTCTGAGAAGCACTGTCTTCACTCTTTGAGAGATATACAAGACTATTAAGTGAATTAAAGTTGCAAGGGAAAGTTTACCCTATATGAGAGTCTAACAGAAAGTTTATGGTGACGCTCCCAGTTCACCTGGAACAAAAGAACACTTCAATCAGGGAAAGAGCAGATTTTATTACTATGTCCCTGGATGTGATCTATGGAAAGCTAAGAACACATGAGCTAGAGCAAGAGCATAGAGCAATTATCTATGGACCTGGTTCTATTGACAGTAAGAGTACGACACTTGCAAAAACCACTGCACTTGTAGTTCATGAACCTGAAACCCAAGAAAGTAAGGTTGTACCCTCATCAAAAATTAAAGAAATTGTAGTAGCTGAAATTGCTCATGGTGAGCCAGAGGATGAAAATGAGTTTTATACTCAGGAAGAACTTGAACAGTTGGAGGACAAATCTATGACATACATGGCTGCAAAAATTAGTCATGTTAGATTCAGAAGAAAGCCCAACTATAAACCAAGGGGTTCATCAGGGAGATTTCAGAAAGGAAGCTACTCATCAGGGTCAAGCTCCAGGGGTGGCTACAAGTCAAGTTGGATAGACAAGAGCAAAACTAGATGCTACAACTGCAATGAGTTAGGGCACTTTGCATCTGATTGCAGAAAGCCTAAGGCAGCAAAATCAAATGACTCCTTTGAAAAGAAGCAAACTTATGAAGATTTAAAAAGGAAGAATGAGAAGCTGAAACAGAAGCTGAATGCTTATGTGGTAAAGGAAAAGGGAAGAGCATACATTGTTAAAGGAAAAAGCTGGGATGATACTGATTCAGATGAAGAGGAAGAGTACGTGAATCTGGCTCTTATGGCAGACTCTGCAGAGGAATCATCACAATCATCTCAGGTTCCTGAACTTACCACTATAGATATGATTGTGTGTGAATACAAATCTACTGTGGATGAACTTACTTTAGAATTGTATAATGTTTATACAAGCATGCTTGCATATAAACTTGAAAATGATAAGTCAGTTCTTAAATCTGAGAGTTTAATTTCTAGGAATGACGAACTAGAATTTCTTGTAGTTGGACTAGAAGACCTTAAGCAAAAGAATGAATATCTGGAGAATAAGGTTAAGTGCAACACAGACATCGAAGCCATTCTTAGATCCCAAATTGCTGACTTAGAGAAGAAGTTACAGGCGTTTAAGAATGCAGCATTGACTCAGAAGGAGATAATAGATAGTCAAAGATTTAAATCTAAGACTTCAATAGGACTTGACTATACTAAGCTGAACAGTAAGAAACATAGTGCTACATCTGAGATAAACATGTTTGTCTCAGAAAAGGTTCCATATGTTATTAAGGACACTATATCTCCGTTATTCACTGAGTCTGTTTCGGAACCTTTGGATGAAGTAAGTTAGCTAATCAATGAGGAATTGATTGCTGAAGATATAGAAAGGGAAGAGGAATCCCCTAAGACTCCTAAGACTCCAGCTTGTAAAGCCAAATCCATAGCTGGCCTAGGTAATAAGGTGGTGTTAGGTCCCAATTTGTTTGTAGAAGGGGGGGTTGAATGCAAACAATACCGTTTAATCGAATAAAATACGGAATAAAAAGGTGAAACAAAATTCAAGTTAAATAAAACTTTTATTAAACTTGAAAGGTGTTACAACTACGGTATCGGTTACAAGGGATTAATCTCAAATCAATTATTACAAATCTAGAATAAATTCGACATGAACTTTTTCTATTTTTGTAATTAAAAGATCAAATGCTAAATGCGATTTGAGATTAAGTTCTAGGGATTTTAATCCGCTAGATTGTTACACAAGAACAAGATAAATAATTCTAGTGGATTGGATTTAACTTTACAATCTAGAATTTTGATCTTGAATAAAGCAGATGAAAAATAAAATGTTGTGCCTTTGTTTTCTGTTGTGTTCTTGACTCTTGTGTGTTCTGTATGATTGATAATGAAAATGATCTGCTTCTGTTTGTTTAAGTAAACAGATCACTTGAATTGAATCAGCATGACATTCCGCAAGACAATCCAAAATGAACTAGTAAGACAATCATTTGAGCTGATAGAACTTTCGGTAGGACAATTACTTGACTTGGAAAGACTATCGGTAGGACAATAGAATGACTTGGTAGAACTATCTAGAAAGACTTGGTAGAACTTTCAGTATGACAATCCAATTGTCATACCAGTTCAAATCTGATTTGCTGATTTTCTTTTTGAATATAAATCCAAAATCATTTCTGAAAAATGCATAATATTAATTCAGAATTAATTAACCAACTAATTCAATTAATCAATAAATTAATCTTTGCAGATTTAATTTATTCTCTTAATTAAATTAAATGACTTAATTAATTAATATAGAATTAATACTACTCTTGAACAACAACCATTCTTCTGAAAATCTTCTGAAAATCACTGTCAATTATGAATCAATTCCACCCTTCAATGTTGACACTCGATGTACTGTCTGGTTCATGAGTGACTAACTTTCGTGACGTTTCTTCAAGCCTTGACCTTGATACTCTTGATTTTCTTCAGATTAAATCCTTGTAATTAATTGATACCCTGACGAGATCTCTGTCACTTGATTAAATCCACAATCTTGATTTATATCACTGAGGCTTGATCAATTTCTTGAGCTTCTTCCAGTGAATTAAGTCTTCAAGTCTGTATATGAATAATATTTCTTAACCCTTTAACAGATGTTACTTTGTGAGATCTCTCTGACGATAGATCCACTATTTACTTATTACATTCTTATTTGAGTTGAGTTAAATCCTCGAATATGCAAATAGGCTATGCCATATGCCTTTCAATCTCCCCCTATTTGCTTGTTAGACAATAACAACAAATACCTAGAGGATAACTCAACTAACAAATAAGAAAAAGATATAAACAGTAATGCAAAGTAAATAGCAGAAAAGTTCTAGATTATATTTAACATTTTCCAGATTCCAAAAGAAATTTATAAGTCAATACAAGATAGATGTTCCTCTAGCCTGAACATATAACTATATTAGACTATCTTGATTCATAAAGCTCTAATCATATTACATTGAGTTTTGAGCTAATTGACTTCAGTTGTCTTCTCTTCTGACTTCACCTTCTTCTAAATCTTGAAGCAACTCTTTGTCAAAGACACGATCCTTTTCTGAAGTGAAGCTTGCTGGTCTGACTGGTTGAACTCCAACTGACTTCAGCTTATTCTTGATCTGATTGTACCTTTTAATATTCTTTTCACAATAAGCTTGAATCAAATCAGCAGCTTGAGTCTTCAACATGGATGAGTATCCAGCAGTTCTTAAATGATGTTCCATCCAGACCAGATGCTTAGCTGAGTAGTCTTTAAGAGATTGTACATCTAGCTGACAGATTTGAAGACAATCAGACTTAAAGAATCTCACCTGATGAGGATTGTTGACCACTTGAGGACTAGCCCTGCTGGCAAACTCTTTAAGCCTTTCTCGAAGAACTTTATTCAATTCTGAGCTTCTTTTTACCTTGTTGAGAAGAACCCAAATCTCTGACAAAGAACGATTCTCAAACAGATGAAGTGACACCTTGAAAGATCCTTCACTCTGACAACATACAAAAATGCTCATCTCATTTAGGGATCTATCAAAAGCAGTTGTGATCCTTGAGACTTCAGTCTTGATAGCATTCATGTACATGTCATTGTTAGGATTTGAGATTTCCAGCTTGTCAAGAAGATGTAGGAACTGCCTATCATTGTTAGTGCTCAGCTGAGGCATATCAAGTACTCTCCTAGCTTCATCCCATTTTTCACCAATCTTCAGTCTGACATCTCTTCTCCTTTGTTGAGCCTTAATGTCATGAAGACGTTGCTTTTGAAGAGTTTCTGTTCTTTGAATGTCTTTCTTCATGTCAATGATCTGGGAGACCTTTTTGAGTTCAGCTTCTTTTCTTTTCATCTCTGACTGCTGCTGCTGAAACTCTTTCTCAAAGATAGGATCCACTGTAGCTTCCTCTTCCCATTCTCCAAAATCATTTTACTCTTCAGCTTCAAATAAACCATCTTTATCTTCCAAGACTGGTTCAGTGGGAATGTCAAAAATATCAAAGTCATCCTGTTCTCCACTGTAGTAGACATCATCAGCCTTTCCTTTGTCTCCAGCAGAGGTATCTTTTTCTTTCCCCTTTCCACTACTCCCTCTCTTCTCCCCCTTAGTTGAGGGATCCTCTACGGACTTTCCCTTAGATCCTCCATGACCTCCATCACCTCCCGAGCCTGAGCCTACACCAGACGGCCCTTCAAAGTAAGTCCTTTGTTCTTCATTGGGACAGTGAGAATTTTTGATCATGTAGTACAGGTGCTTCATCCCTTCATTCAGATGTTCCATACCTATCTCTATCTTCAGAAATCTGGAGGAATCCAATGAATGATTCATTTCAACCAAATCTTCAAGAGAAGTCATCCTTGTATGTAGAGAGCAGAAGTTAGAAATGTCATCAGATGATAAAGTTGGAGTTTCCTGAATGGAATTGAGCTTTGGTGTGACAGTTTTCTTGAGATCTGAGATATCATTTCTTATGAGTGCCAGCTGATTGTTGACAGAGGTGGAAGAAGAAGACCGTTCAACCACTTGTGCTTTGAATGCTTGAGCCTCAGCTTGGCTTTTAGCAAGTTCTTATTTTAGAGCAGCAATTTGAGCTAACAGGTTTTCAGTATCTGTGTCTGTGTGTGCTCTCACCTGAATTTCACTCGTGTTTGGTTCACTCACCTTACGTGCTTGTGTTTCTCTCAATATAATTGCTCGTGAGGAGTCTTCCTGTTGCTGTTCTTCTGTACCTGCAGTTAAAATCACCCTAGCCTCTTCAAGAGAGGTCAGTGGTGGTGCAATGGGAATTCGCGAGTCCCGATCCTCAGTCAAACCTATCATTTCATGTGAAATAGATGTCTGAATTGCTTCAGGGATAGATTGACCGAGTTGCCCTCCACTTTCTCCAGATAAATCTGCGAGTGGAGAATCCCGTGAGGGAGCCAGAGGTGTTTGATCTGGGAGGGGAGAAAATGACTCTATTAAGGGTGGCTGAGAGTCAGATTTTCCCTCAGAAGCATGTGACTGCTCTTCTGCCGTAACTATGACAGGCACTGTAACAGACTCTATGTGCACTCCTTGCTCTGTGTCCTGAGTATCATCTGTGGATATGTATGGTTCCATTGTGAGTAATGGAATTGTGCTTGACTCAGTACAAGATGCCATGGCCCTATGACGAATTTCAATAGATTCATCCTGTTGAGAGAATGTCTCTAGTAACTGTTCATTGGCCATTTCAAAGTCCATGTCCTGTTGGGAGGACAAGGATGGGCTTTCAGATGCCTCAGTATAAGTTCTTCTTTTCTTTGGAGGAGGCAGAGCTGAGGGTTCACTCACATTTAACAATGCACTACTTCCTATTAACCTTCTGGGTAACATTTTAGACAGTGGGGGAGAGGTTGAGATAGGTTGAGACTCTATGTTTGGCTCTATGACCTGGGATTGAAGCTGTGGTTCTACAACTTCATGGTCAGTCCTATCGACCACTGGGGGTCTTTCAACAGAAGTAGGAATGGAGTGAGAGTGAGGAATTACTACCTGTAATGGAAGAGCATCTGATGATGGAGGAGCCTGGGTGGCTTGAACCACTGGAGGTTGAGGTTGCTGTTCATGATCGGGAAGATTGAAAATAGGTAAAGGAATATAAGTGGCCATGAAAGTAGATACAAGTACTGGAACTTGCATGAATTTAAAGGTTGTGTCTTGGCGGGTGTAAATCTTTTTGCTTATAGGAGGGGGTTCGGTTACTGCAGAGTTAGCAAAAAGGGCTTTGTGCTCAGGTGTGAGAAGATGATCTGCTATAAGTATGAGAAAACGAGCATAGTAACATGATACCCTACGATTTGTAGAATGATCACGTAAAGCAATAGTGAGACGTCTCAAGAGAATGGGAAAAAGTAGTTTATAAAGTGTATCAAAGAAAATATCCCATTCAGACACCAAATTGGATTTAGAAAGTTTGGTTAAATTGATCACCCCCTGATAGTGAATAGCATGGAAAAAGTTTGTGATATCATTTTCAGAGGGTAAATTACAGAAATTGTCCAATGGAAAATTTAACGCTTGATTGACTACTGTTTCATCAACCACATACTGTGTGTTTGCCACGGTGAATGAAAAAGATTTTGAATCATCGGCCACAGTAGAGGTTATGCATATCAGTCTAAGCAGATCGACATTTAAAATCACATTTGATTTAATAGCAGAGCTAACAATCGAATGGTCATTTAAAAATCTAATCCAAGGCTTAAATTTTTCCACATTACATTTTTCTGGATTAAAATAACCAACCTGATTATGTGCGACAATTTGGAAATTGAGAGCCATTTAAAATAATAATAAGACACACACTTTCAGAATTTTAAGAATAATATTAAGAAAATTCAAATTAAATAAATTAATTTAATAATTTGAATTAAATTAATTATAATTGAAAAATTTAGACAGAAATGTATCTCGTTAAAATTCTTAACTCACAAACGCAGATTTGAAAAGCCAAAAGACACAAAACAGAAATTAAAATTAAAATCAAAAATACCCAAAATCAACAAACACAATGATTCGAAAAAAAAAAAATTTGAAAAAATTTTGGCAGCACTCCTGTACGTATATATATGTAAGTATATATCACAGGAGTGATGATTTAGTTTGCTGAGTAAAAATTCGAGCAAAGGAAGACAATGGCAGTTGATTTGTTTTTGGTCGAAGAGAGAGAAGAGAGAAAACTGATTGAATAACTGAAGACTGTTGAAATTTTTAACAAAAACAAAAAAACTGATTGAATAACTTAACAAAACAAAAAAAACTTATAAGAAGACAACCGGTATGACAATTTGGGATAGTCTTACCGATTGTCATACCGATAGTCTTACAAGGCAAAAACAGATTAGAAAATAGAAGAAATAAGAGTAATAAAAATAATAAATACTAAATATATATAACTGGTATGACAATCTGATAGTCATACCGATTGTCATACTAGTATAAAATAAAAGGAAAATAATTATATATAAGGTTTATAACTGGCAAGACAATTGATAGTCATACCGATTGTCTTGCCAGTATAAAGCTATACTGATAATCATAATAAACAAAATTTAAACTGAAATGACTTTCAGCAAGACAATTTCAATTATCTTGCCGATTGTCATATCAGCTTTAAACACAGAAACACACATATATATAAATATGTACTGAAATAAAGACTTATATAACTTAGTAAAAATTCAGAAAATATTTACAAAATTAAAATAATTAAAATATTTCAGAGATAATAATATTTTCAGTCTAAAAATAGATTTCTTTTGAATTTTAACAAATTAAATTCATAGAAAAATATTTTTAGAGAAAATAAAATATTCTGAGACATTAAAATTAACAATTTGAGTAAATAAATAAGATAAGATAATAAAAATTACATAGAAATAAGCAAGAAATATGATAAAATGATAAAATAAATTTGCAAATGAATTTTTTTTTCATTTATGAAAAATTCATTTGTAAATTCATTCAAGAACAGATCTCAGATATTAACTAGATTAATCACTAAAACTATTCAACATACCCAATTTACCAACTAATCTGGTAAATGTGGATTCATCAAGTGGTTTAGTGAAAATATCTGCTATTTGTTCTTCTGTTGGAACAAAGAATAGTTCAACAGTACCATTCATGACGTGCTCTCTAATAAAATGATACCTGATGTCAACGTGCTTTGTCCTCGAGTGCTGCACAGGGTTGTTGGTGATGGCTATTGCACTTGTATTGTCACATAAAATAGGAATTTTGTTTAATACAGAGCCACAGTCTCGTAGCTGGTTCCTAATCCACAAGATCTGAGCACAGGAGCTTCCAGCAGCAATATATTCAGCCTCGGCCGTTGAGTTGGAAACTGTTTGCTGTTTCTTGCTGTACCATGAGACTAGCCTGCTTCCTAGGAATTGACAACTCCCTGAGGTGCTTTTCCTATCAACAACACTTCCTGCGTAATCTGAATCTGTATATCCAACAAGGTTAAAACCAGATTCTTTAGGGTACCAAATACCTAGATTTGGTGTTCCCTTAAGATATCTTAAGATTCGTTTAACAGCAACGAGATGAATATCTCTAGGATCCGCTTGGAACCTTGCACATAAGCATGTAGCATACATAATATCTGGTCTACTTGCATTAAGATAGAGTAACGAGCCAATCATACCTCTATAGCTTGTGACATCTACCTTAATGGAGTTTTCACATGGTCCAAGCTTGACAGCTGTAGTTGATGGAGTCCTTGCTGATGCAGAATCCTCTAGATTGTACTTTTTGAGGAGTTCCTTGAGATACTTGGATTGAAAAATAAATGTTCCATCTAACCTTTGATTTACTTGTAATCCAAGAAAGAACTTCAGCTCTCCCATCATGCTCATTTCAAACTTGCTATACATTAACTTAGCAAATCTCTTACAGAGATTATCATTAGTAGACCCAAATATTATATCATCCACATAGACTTGGACTAATATAGTATCATTCTTATGTTTTTTAGAAAAGAGAGTTTTGTCTATGACACCTCTAATAAAGCTATTTTCAATAAGAAATTCAGAGAGAGTGTCATACCATTTTCTTGGAGACTGTTTGAGCCCATAGATAGCCTTAAAAAGAAAGAAGACAAAATCCAAATGATCTGGATCTTCAAAACCAGGAGGTTGCTCTACACATACCTCTTCATCCAGCTTTCCATTCAAAAAGGCGCTCTTGACATCCATTTGATAAACTTTAAAGTTTGAGAATGCTGCGAATGCCAGAAATATCCTGATGGCCTCAAGTCTAGCCACTGGAGCATAGGTTTCATCATAATCAATGCCTTCAGCTTGAGAATACCCTTTTGCTACCAGTCTTGCCTTGTTTCTTGTAACCACACCATCTTCATCTAGTTTATTCCTGAATACCCGCCTAGTACCAACAGCTTTCTTGTGTGTAGGTCTAGGTACCAGTTTCCAGACTTGTTGACTTTCAAACTGACTGAGTTCATCTTGCATAGCAATCACCCAATCTGGATCAGTTAGTGCTTCTTCAATCTTCTTAGGTTCCATCTCAGAAAGAAATCCTGAGAACAGACACTCATTTTGAGTAGCACGTCTAGTTCTGACTCCAACATATGGATCACCAATAATCAACTCAAAAGGATGAGCTTTATTCCAGACAGTCTGTCTTGGAAGATTTGATCTTGATGATTCGCCTTGAAATTCATTGGGATGTTGTGTCCTACTAGATGATCCTTCAGCATCTCCCCCTGAGTTGTTGCCATGTTGACTTGAAGATTCTCCTTCAGTAGCAGTGGTATCTCCATTGTTGCCAAAGTTTCCATCACTATTACCTTGAGTATCATCATGATTAACAGGTTCTTCACCAGCAACAACCTCAGGTTCTTGACCATGTTCTGATTCTGAATCTGACATATCATCAAACTTCAGTTTATCAGAAGGATCTTCAGTTTGGATACTAGGGAGTTTAGTGTCATCAAATGTAACATTGACACTTTCAGTTACTTTGTGTTGATCAATGATATACACTCTGTATGATCGTCTTCCATATCCAAAAAAAATACCCTCATATGCCTTTGCCTCGAACTTACCACGATGATCATCTCCATCCTTGAGCACGAAGCATCTGGCACCAAATACATGAAAGTATTTGATAGAAGGTTTCTGTTCATTCAAAATCTCATAAGGAGTTTTCATGAAGTCTTTGTTGATTAGAGTTCGATTCTGAGTATAACATACAGTATTGACAGCTTCAGCCCAAAAGTACATTGGAAGACCTGATTCACTTAACATCGTTCTTGTAGCTTCAATCAATGTACGATTCTTCCTTTCTACCACTCCATTTTGCTGAGGGGTTCTAGGAGCTGAAAATTGTCTGGTAATCCCTTTGTATGTACAGAATTCATTGAGAAGTGAATTCTTGAATTCTGTTCCATTATCTGACCTTATTGCTCTAACAGGGACGTTAGAATCTAACTCAATCATCTTGATATGATCAGTCACAACTTGTGGTGTTTCATCCTTAGAGTGAAGAAATAAAACCCACGTATACTTGGAATAGTCATCAACTATCACAAGACAGTAACACTTCTTTGACATCGAAAGGACATTAACTGGTCTAAATAAATCCATGTGCAATAATTTGAGAACACCAGTTATGGAAGATGTGTCAGTGCCTCTGTGACTTGCTTTCTTTGACTTTCCTTTCTGGCAAGCCTCACATAGTCCTTCAGGAGAGAATTCCAGCTGAGGCAGACCTCTTACCAATTCTCTTTTTACAAGAGAATTCATTGTTTTGAAATTGAGATGAGAAAGTCTCTTGTGCCATAGCCAACTCTCATCTGACGATGCCTTTGCATAGAAATAATTGACTTCAGGATTGCTTCCAGAGTTCATGTCAGCTACGAACAGATTTCCTTTCCGGATTCCCATTAAGGAGGGTTTTTCACTTTTCTTGTGCAGAATCTGACACTTCAGCTTGTCGAATAAAACATTGTAGCCGTTGTCACTGAACTGACTAATGCTAAGCAGATTGTGTTCAAGTCCTTGCACAACATACACATTTTCAATGATAACATTTCCAGCTAGCAAATAGCCATATCCCTCCGTTAAACCTTTGCTGTTATCTCCAAAGGTAACCACTGGGCCAGCTTTCTCAACCACATTTGATAGCAGGGCTCTATCTCCGGTCATATGTCTTGACGATCCGCTGTCAAGAATCCACACTACCGGTTGTACCTGTTTAATGCCCTGCAATACAAATGGATTAGACCTTCTTCGGAACCCAAGCTTGGCTGGGTCCGGCATACTTGTAAAATTGGCCTTTATCAGGCAAAACAACATTCTTAATTTTAATATTCTCAACGTTCTCAATGACTGAACATTTGACCTTGTGAACAACCTTGACAAATTTCTGTTAAGGCTTAGGCACAAATGTCTCCTTTCTAGATTTAGGAGGACTAGCAGTCTTAGACCTGTCATGCTTTCTATTATTCACATGCTGACGAGGAGTAGTCTTATCATTAGAAACATGCTTACCATTAAAATAAGCAAACATCAGATTAAAAGCACAAGACATACAATCAGGAACACCACATGCTTTATGAGAGGGATTAACAATAGGCAACTTATGCATGGTAGACATGGCATTTATGTTATCCAACTCATGTGTGTCTGAGTTAGTCTCAGTTGCTTTCACAACCTTGACTAGAACTTTTGACACACTTGACTTGGAGACAGCTTTCTCATTAGCATTATCTTCAGCACGGATTTCTTCTTGAATAATAAATGAGGTCTCATCAAATGGTTCAGCAATTGATTCTTTATAGAGGGGTTCATCAACACCCTTAAGCACATGTGGTACTTCCCTGCCTTTAGCACATACATGAAGAGGGGAGTTTGTAAGTCATATGTCATAGACCTATTTGTATATTCGAGGATTCAACTCAACTCAAATAAGAATGTAATAAGTAAATAGTGGATCGACCGTCAGAGAGATCTCGCAAAGTAATATCTGTCAAAGGATTCAGAGACAAGGTTCATCTACAGACTTGAGGAATTAATTCACTGGAAGAAGTTCAAGAAATTGATCATGCCTCAGTGATATAAGTCAAGATTGTGGATTTAATCAAGTGACAGAGATCTCGTCAGGGTATCAATAAATTACAAGGATTTAATCTGAAGAAAATCAAAGTGTCAAAGTCAAGACATGAAGAAACGTCACGGAATTTAGTCACTCATGAACCAGACAGTACATCGAGTGTCAACGTTGAAGTGGTGGAATTGATTCATAATTTTCAGTGATTTTCAGAAGATTTGCAGAAGAATGGTTGCTGCTCAAGACTAGAATTAATTCTCTATTAATTAATTAAGTCATCTAATTTAATTAAGAAAATAAATTATATCTGCGAAGAATAATTTATTTATTAATTGAATTAATTGATTAATTAATTCTGAATTAATTCTAGGAATTTTAGGAATTTTCAGAAGTTTAATTGGATTAAATTCAAGCATTAAATCAGCAAGACAATTGAAAATGAACTAGCATGACAATCAGGATTGTCATACCGATTGTCATGCTAGGCCATTGTCAATTGTCTCACCGAAAGTTACTCTAGGAGGATGATTGTCTTGCTAGTTCATTCTGATTGTCTTGCTAGTTCATTCAGATTGTCTTGCTAGTTCATTCAATTGTCTCACCGAAAGTCTTGCCAGCTATAGGATTGTCATGCCAAGTCAATTCTATTCGTTTGCTGATTTAAAAAGAAGCAGAGAAGCAGCAACATATATTTTTTAAGAACACAGAAGTCAAGAAACAAGGCAGAAAAGAAAATCAAGAAGCAATATTTCATCTTTTAATCTGCATACTTCAAGATTAAATTTCTAGATTGTAAAGTTAAATCCAATCCACTAGAAATCTTTATCTTGCTCTTGTGTATCAATCTAGCGGATCAAAATCCCTAGAACTTAATCTCAAATTGCGTTTAGCATTTGAATCTTTTTTATTACAAAAATAGAAAAAGTTCATGTCGAATTTATTCTAGATTTGTGATAATTGATTTGAGATTAATACCTTGTAATCGATACAGTTGTTGTAACACCTTTCAAGTTTAATAATATTTTTATTTAACTTGAATTTTGTTTCACATTTTTTATTCCGCATTTTATTCGATTATTCGGTACTGTTTGTATTCAACCCCCCCTTCTACAAACACATTGGGACCTAACAATTGGTATCAGAGCCTTCTGATTAACGAACAAATCAAGATCCTAGACTTTTGTGATTTTTCAACTCCTTGAATTTTTTATTTATTCAAAAATTCATAATGACTTCACATAAAGTTGGAACCGTTAAAATTCCACAATTTGATAAAGAGAATTATATCATGTGGAAGAAGAAGATGCTATTATTTTTACAAGTTGCAAATCCCAAATATTCAAACTTGTTAAAGAAGGGTATAAAAACTCCGATGGTTATTGAACCAGAGGTAATAATAGATGGTGTGGTGACTACTGAAGCTAGAACCTATCCAAAAGAGCCTGAAGATTTTACTCCTGCTGAGAAGGAAGAAGCCTCCTTGGATGCCAGCCTTCAATTAATATTAATTGATTCCCTTGATCCCTTGATGAACAGACATGTGATGAACTGTAAAAATTCCAAACACATGTGGGAAACTATTGAGGTGATTAATGAAGGCACAGAGGAAGTTAGGGAGAACAAGTTGGAAATCCTAACCTCTGAATATGAACATTTCAAATCAAATCCAGGAGAAGGAATTACTGAAGTGTTTGAGAGGTACAATGCGTTGATCAACAACCTGAACATCAATGGAAAGTATTATTCAATCAGGGAGGTCAACAAAAAGTTCCTTTTAACACTGCCAGCTCATCTTGAACATAGAATCACTGCCATTAGAGAAGCTAGAGATCTGAGTGAGATTTCTTTGGACAGGCTCTATGGAGTGTTAAAAACCTATGAGTTGGAGCAGATTCAACAGAAGGAAGTCTACGGGAAGGATAGAATGGTCAGCACATCTACTGCACTTGTAGCTGAAGGTCAACAACAACAACAATCTCAACAATTGGAGAGAATGGTACAGTATTCCAAGGCTGAGGAAAATATGTTAGTAGCAGAATATGATCCTCCTACTACAAATCAATCAAGTGATGATTTTTATTCCTTGGAAGAGCTGGAGCAATTGGAAGACGAGTCAATGGCCCAAATTGTCAAGAGATTCTCCCATGTCAGATTCAAGAGGAATCCCAAGCTGAAGTACAAGTCCAACTACAACAAATTCCAGAAAGGTGGATCTTCATCCTCTAACACCAGCAGTGGTGGATACCAAACAGGGATGGTTGATCGGAGCACCATTAGATGCTATAACTGCAATGAGTTGGGACACTTTGCCACAGAATGTAGGAAGCCAAAGCAAGTAAGAAAGAACTCTGAAAGGGCTTATCTGGCAAAGGGAAGAAGCTGGGATGATACTGACAGTGAAGATGAAGATGAAGGAAATCTTGCTCTTATGGCTATTGATGGAAAAGCTTCATCGTCAAGAATAGAGGTAAAACTTTCTGATGCTGAAATGGTTTATCATCTAAGAGGTAACTTAGATTGTGCACGTCGTGATAATGAACTGTTAAGTTTAAAGATCACAGACCTTGAGAAAGAGGTCAATGAATTAAGACTTGTGCATATTAATCAAGACAAATTAAAAGAACAGGTATCTTTTCTAGAGAATAGAGTTGACTGTTATAGAAAACTCGAAACTATTCTCAAAGACAAGATCACCGGTCTTGAGACTAAGGTTAGAGCCTACTTCAATTCTTGTTCGAAGGCTAAAGAGTTCTACAGTAAGCAAGCTGTTAATCAAACATCTGGAATAGGTTATGATTACAATGCTGCTATTGGAGAATTAGGCATAAACTCCCCTCCTCATGTATGTGCTAAAGGGAGGGAAGTACCACATGTGCTTAAGGGTGTTGATGAACCCCTCTATAAAGCATCAATTGCTGAACCATTTGATGCGACCTCTTCTGTTATTCATGAAGAAATACGTGCTGAAGATCATGCTAATGAGAAGATTGTTTCCAAGTCAAGTGAGTCGAAAGTTCCAGTCAAAGTTGTGAAAGCAACTGAGACTAACTCAGACACACATGAGTTGGATAACAATAATGCCATGTCTACCATGCATAAATTACCTGCTATTAATCACTCTCATAAAGCATGTGGTGTTGCTAATTGTATGTCTTGTGCTTTTAATATGATGTATGCTTATTTTAATGGTAAGCATGTGTCTAATGATAAGACTACTCCTCGTCAGCATGTGAATAACAAGAAGCATGATAGGTCTAAGACTGCTAGTCCTTCTAAGGCTAGAAAGGAGACATTTGTGCCTAAGCTTAAACAGAAATTTGTTAAGGCTGTTTACAAGGTCAAATGTTCAGTCATTGAGAATGTTGAGACCATTAAAATTAAAAATGTTGTTTTGTCTGACAAAGGACAGTTCTACAAGTATGCCGGGCCCAACCAAGTTTGGGTTCCGAAGAAGGTCTAATCCATTTGAAGTGCAGGGCAGTATACAGGTGTAACCGGTAGTGTGGATTCTTGACAAGTGGATCATCAAGACATATGACCGGAGATAGAGCCCTGCTATCAAATGTGGTTGAGAAAGCTGGCCCCATGGTTACCTTTGGAGATAACAGCAAAGGTTTATCTGAGGGATATGGCTGTTTGCAAGCTGGGAATGTTATCATTATAATTTTGTATATTGTGCTAGGTTATTATCAGGAAGTATCATCTAACATATAGCACCAGTGACGAGACTTGAGAATATTACGACATATCAGACACCTGCTGCACATTACACTTGGAATTGTACTCTAGTAAGATGTGTACAAGTGTACACCTGGTTGGTGAGTTAAAAGAGGAAGTCAGTGCACCACAGTTCATGGACTTTGCAGCTGCAGATCTATTGGACTATGCAATCTCTTCTTCACAATCTCACTTCAGGTTGGTATGAACTAGTGTACTGCTCAAGCAATCGTCAAGGACATGGTATGGCACTCTAACAGAAGTTATAATTTTATATGAACTAGTAGAGTCGTCATATTCATAACTATCTTATCACTAAGCACAATCATATTGTTTTATATGTGCAGTGGTATATTGATTATGCAACATAACAATTAGTATCTAAAGTACTTGACAAGTATCGGTCAATGATATCTTGTTAACATTATGTTGCAGATATTTGTAAGCTTTTGATATGAATGAGAATTACTTAGACTTTACCCTAAGTGATCAATGTTTTATCAAAAACTCATCCATATTGAAAAACAAAATCAAACTTCTTTCTACATTAGTGATTTCTTATTTCATGTAAAATCTTTTGAAATCACTATTGTAAATCATTTTCTCTCTATTACCATATGTTCTGTGTTACAGGTTTAGTCTCCAATGACTTTCTTTCATTAACAGTCATGAGGTTGAAAACCCACAACGTCTATCCCAGACTGTAAAGACAAACACAAAAACAGAACCAACCAACACTCTCTTACCACTAAATGTAGTATGAATGAGCGTGAGGGAGATAGTGCCTAGTGCACCACATAAGGAAGGTTCTGTAGTCAACCCAGTGGCTCTGTCTCCTACATAGATGAGTAGTATTTAAACCGAGACAACTGCTAGCCCCCATACATCTTCTCAAAAAGATGTAATGGCTGAAAAGGCACAAAAACAGTTACTAGATTCATTCTCTCAACAGGGTGAGTCTATTGAATTTTGCCTGTCGGCCAAGGTATCCGATGTAGTGTCACCACTTCAAACATAATCAATTCTTGATGCACAAGGAGAGGTTACACACACAAAGGATGAGTTGACGGAAACAAGAGTTTCGACCATTTTAAGGTCAGATTCGATTGTTCAAGGTTCGTTAGTGGACCAATTGCCTTTACAGGTGTTAGGAGAGGATACTGATCCAAAAGCCATATGTCAGTGGTCAGTGTCTACCTCCCCAGGCTTAAATCCCCTGGATGCATCTGCGGATAGTGGATCTGACATAGGTGCAGATCGGCAACTTGTTGACAATGATTCAGATATTACCTGATGAGTCACAAGGAAGTGTCTTCACAGACATTAGAGGGGAACTTTGATCTTTATGCTAAAATCGTTGGATCATTGTTTACCTTCCCAGAATTCAAATCTGGAACCCTAAAAGGGAAACTAGCAACTTGTAAATTATGACTCAGATTCATCTGACGAGTTTAACAAGGATGGGGATTTGTGAACTCCCATTGCACCACCTGTGACCTCCTTTAAGGATGGCTAAGGTGATTTTCCTTGCAGGTACAGCTGGAATATGGAGCTATGAGAGAAGAGTGATACACTTGTGAGAATGAGTGTAAACACGAGTGGAGAGAAGAGTGAAACACATGTGAGGTACACTAAACAGAATCACACACTCACAGTGAGGTAGAAAGAGAAACTACTTGTTATTTCTTTTCCAACCAAGTGAAATATGAGAACTCCTTCAGACGACGGCATACATTCCTTCTTTAAGGGGGAGATAAAAGCTTAAGAAATAGTTTGGAGGATTCCTCAACTAAGGGGGAGAAAGAGCAGGGAGGAAGAAAAAGATCATATGTACACTACACCACACCATTGTTGTTTGTAACTACGGATCCTATTGTACGGGAGAGGTGGTAAACACAAGGTGATTTCCTAGTAAAGGAAGAAGCTGTTAGGAGAGTACCATTGGTTTTTATCTGCGGATCCTATTGTACGGGAGAGGTGGTAAAACGAAGGTGATCTTCTTTAATCAGTTGATTCTCATAGGGGGAGAAGCAAGAGATATGGGCTTCTCAACAGGAAATGTGGTTGTACAAATGAAGATGAAACTGCTTGAAGATATGTTCAGTCTAGAGGAACATCTACTTGGAATCTGGAAAATGTTAAATCTCATCCAGAACTTTTCTGCTATTTACTTTGCATGTATGTTTATATCTTTTTCTTATTTGTTAGTTGAGTTATCCTCTAGGTATTTGTGTGTTATTGTCTAACAAACAAATAGGGGGAGATTGTAAGTCATATGTCATAGACCTATTTGTATATTCGAGGATTCAACTCAACTCAAATAAGAATGTAATAAGTAAATAGTGGATCGACCGTCAGAGAGATCTCGCAAAGTAATATCTGTCAAAGGATTCAGAGACAAGGTTCATCTACAGACTTGAGGAATTAATTCACTGGAAGAAGTTCAAGAAATTGATCATGCCTCAGTGATATAAGTCAAGATTGTGGATTTAATCAAGTGACAGAGATCTCGTCAGGGTATCAATAAATTACAAGGATTTAATCTGAAGAAAATCAAAGTGTCAAAGTCAAGACATGAAGAAACGTCACGGAATTTAGTCACTCATGAACCAGACAGTACATCGAGTGTCAACGTTGAAGTGGTGGAATTGATTCATAATTTTCAGTGATTTTCAGAAGATTTGCAGAAGAATGGTTGCTGCTCAAGACTAGAATTAATTCTCTATTAATTAATTAAGTCATCTAATTTAATTAAGAAAATAAATTATATCTGCGAAGAATAATTTATTTATTAATTGAATTAATTGATTAATTAATTCTGAATTAATTCTAGGAATTTTAGGAATTTTCAGAAGTTTAATTGGATTAAATTCAAGCATTAAATCAGCAAGACAATTGAAAATAAACTAGCATGACAATCAGGATTGTCATACCGATTGTCATGCTAGGCCATTGTCAACTGTCTCACCGAAAGTTACTCTAGGAGGATGATTGTCTTGCTAGTTCATTCTGATTGTCTTGCTAGTTCATTCAGATTGTCTTGCTAGTTCATTCAATTGTCTCACCGAAAGTCTTGCCAGCTATAGGATTGTCATGCCAAGTCAATTCTATTCGTTTTCTGATTTAAAAAGAAGCAGAGAAGCAGCAACATATATTTTTTAAGAACACAGAAGTCAAGAAACAAGGCAGAAAAGAAAATCAAGAAGCAATATTTCATCTTTTCATCTGCATACTTCAAGATTAAATTTCTAGATTGTAAAGTTAAATCCAATCCACTAGAAATCTTTATCTTGCTCTTGTGTATCAATCTAGCGGATCAAAATCCCTAGAACTTAATCTCAAATTGCGTTTAGCATTTGAATCTTTTTTATTACAAAAATAGAAAAAGTTCATGTCGAATTTATTCTAGATTTGTGATAATTGATTTGAGATTAATACCTTGTAATCGATACAGTTGTTGTAACACCTTTCAAGTTTAATAATATTTTTATTTAACTTGAATTTTGTTTCACATTTTTTATTCCGCATTTTATTCGATTATTCGGTACTGTTTGTATTCAACCCCCCCTTCTACAAACACATTGGGACCTAACAGAGTTTATGCCTAATTTTCCAATAGCAGCATTGTAATCATAACCTATACCAGATGTTTGATTAACAACTTGATTATTGTAAAACTCTTTGCACTTCGAACAAGAATTAAAGTAAGCTTTAACCTTAGCCTCAAGACCGGTGATCTTGTCTTTGAGAATAGTTTCAAGTTGTCTATAACAGTCAACTCTATTCTGTAGAAAAGATACTTGTTCTTTTAATTTATCTTGATTAATGTGCACAAGTCTTAATTCATTGACCTCTTTCTCAAGGTCTTTGATTTGTTGATTTAACAATTCATTATCGCGACGAGCACAATCTAAGGAACCTCCTAGATGATAAACTAATTCAGCATCAGTAAATTTTACCTCTCTTCTTGACGATGAGGTGTTTGCATCACTAGCCATGAGAGAAAGATTCCCAACTTCTTCATCTTCACTGTCAGTATCATCCCAGCTTCTTCCCTTTCCCAGGTAAGCCCTTTCAGATTTACTCTTCTGATTAGAATCGTAAGAGTTCTTACTAACTTTTTTTGGCTTCCTGCATTCTGTGGCAAAGTGTCCCAACTCATTGCAGTTGAAGCATCGAATGGTGCTTCGATCAACCATCCCTGTTTTATACCCACCACTGCTGGTGTTAGAGGATGAAGATCCACCTTTCTGGAATCTGTTGTAGTTGGACTTGTACTTGAACTTGGGATTCCTTTTGAATCTGACATTTGAGAATCTCTTGACAATCAGGGCCATTGACTCATCCTCCAATTGCTCCAGTTCTTCCAAGGAATAAAAATCATCTCCTGATTGATTTGTAGTAGGAGGATCAAATTCTGCTACTATCACATTATCTTCAACCTTGGAAGATTGTACCATTCTTTTTGACTGTTGAGATTGTTGTTGATATTGTGGTTGTTGTTGTTGTTCATCAGCTACTAGAGCAGTAGATGTGCTGACCACTCTTCCTTTCCCGTAAACTTCCTTCTGCTGAATCTACTCCAACTCATAAGTCTTTAACACACCATAGAGCCTTTCCAAAGAAATCTCACTCAGATCTCTTGCTTCTCTTATGGCAGTGATTCTATGTTCGAGATGAGTTGGCAGTGTTAAAAGGAACTTTTTGTTGACCTCCCTGATGGAATAGTATTTACCATTAATGTTCAGGTTGTTGATCAATGCATTGTACCTCTCAAACACTTCAGTGATTCCTTCTCCTGGATTGGATTTAAAGTATTCATACTCAGAGGTTAAGATTTCTAGCTTGTTCTCCCTAACTTCCTCTGTGCCTTCATTAATAATCTCAATAGTTTCCCAGATATGTTTGGAATCTTTACAATTCATCACATGTCTATTCATCAAGGGATTAAGGGAATCTACTAAAATTAATTGAAGGCTAGCATCCAGGGAGGCTTCTTCTATTTCAGCAGGAGAGAAATCCTCAGGATCTTTCACATAAGTTCTCGCTTTGGTGATCACCACATCATTTTCTATTACCTCTAGTTCAATAACCATAGGAATTTTTGGACCCTTCTTTAACACTTGCAAATATTTGGGATTAGCAACTTGTAAAAACAGTAGCATCTTCTTCTTCCACATAACATAATTTTCTTTATCAAAAAGTGGAATTTTAACGGTTCCAACTTTTTGTGTAGTCATTATGAATTTTTTGAGTGAATAAAAAATTCAAGGAGTGAAAGAAACACAAAAGTCTAGGATCTAGATTTGTACGTTAATCAGAAGGCTCTGATACCAATTGTTAGGTCCCAATTTGTTTGTAGAAGGGGGGGGTTGAATGCAAACAATACCGTTTAATCGAATAAAATACAGAATAAAAAGGTGAAACAAAATTCAAGTTAAATAAAACTTTTATTAAACTTGAAAGGTGGTACAACTACGGTATCGGTTACAAGGGATTAATCTCAAATCAATTATTACAAATCTAGAATAAATTCGACATGAACCTTTTCTATTTTTGCAATTAAAAGATCAAATGCTAAATGCGATTTGAGATTAAGTTCTAGGGATTTTAATCCGCTAGATTGTTACACAAGAACAAGATAAATAATTCTAGTGGATTGGATTTAACTTTACAATCTAGAATTTTGATCTTGAATAAAGCAGATGAAAAATAAAATGCTGTGCCTTTGTTTTCTGCTGTGTTCTTGACTCTTGTGTGTTCCATATGATTGATAATGAAAATGATCTGCTTCTGTTTGTTTAAGTAAACAGATCACTTGAATTGAATCAGCATGACATTCGGCAAGACAATCCAAAATGAACTAGTAAGACAATCATTTGAGCTGATAGAACTTTCGGTAGGACAATTACTTGACTTGGAAAGACTATCGGTAGGACAATATAATGACTTGGTAGAACTATCCAGAAAGACTTGGTAGGACTTTCGGTATGACAATTCAATTGTCATACCAGTTCAAATCTGATTTGCTGATTTTCTTTTTGAATATAAATCCAAAATCATTTCTGAAAAATGCATAATATTAATTCAGAATTAATTAACCAACTAATTCAATTAATCAATAAATTAATCTTTGCAGATTTAATTTATTCTCTTAATTAAATTAAATGACTTAATTAATTAATATAGAATTAATACTACTCTTGAACAGCAACCATTCTTCTGAAAATCTTCTGAAAATCACTGTCAATTATGAATCAATTCCACCACTTCAATGTTGACAGTCGATGTACTGTCTGGTTCATGAGTGACTAACTTTCGTGACGTTTCTTCAAGCTTTGACCTTGATACTCTTGATTTTCTTCAGATTAAATCCTTGTAATTAATTGATACCCTGACGAGATCTCTGTCACTTAATTAAATCCACAATCTTGATTTATATCACTGAGGCTTGATCAATTTCTTGAGCTTCTTCCAGCGAATTAAGTCTTCAAGTCTGTATATGAATAATGTTTCTTAACCCTTTGACAGATGTTACTTTGTGAGATCTCTCTGACGATAGATCCACTATTTACTTATTACATTCTTATTTGAGTTGAGTTAAGTCCTCGAATATACAAATAGGCTATGCCATATGCCTTTCAGGTGGATAGTAAAAAACCTGACACACTTAAGAAACCAGACCCCATAGTTAACTCTAAGACTAGTGAGGGTGCTAAGGTTAAGACTAAGAAGAACAGAAATGGCAAGGTAGGTGTAAATAAGAAATCTGATTTTGCATCTTCCTCATCTGAATCTAGGAAGTTATGGAATAATTACAATTCTGCTGCACACCTTATACATGCATACACTAAAGCTAAAGTAGAATCTGTTGCATCTTCAAGTATGCCTGCCATGCCTAACATGCCTAGCTTTCATGAGCCCTGTGGTGTAGTTGAATGTATGCCATGTGCATTTGTTACCATGTCTGAATATTTCAAAGCTTTTCATGCAACTGCTAGCACTTGCACTGACACTAAGACAAGCATGGGTAATGAGCACACACAGTCTAAGACTGTAGTACCTCCTGTCTCTAAGTCGAACATCTCTGATAAGACTAGCACCGAGAAAGTGTCAGTCAAAGTGAAAGCTAAGCCTGACAAGGTTTCATTTATTGATCCTGTTTCTACCCCTAAACCTTCAGGACCCAAGAAATCTTGGGTACCAAAGTCTTCTTAATCAATTTGTGTTTGCAGGGTAAGTTAAGAAAAGAAAAAATCATGTGGATTCTGGATAGTGGTTATTCTAGACACATGACCGGAGAAAAGTCCCTGCTCACAGGTGTGATTGAGAAAGCTGGCCCTATAGTTACCTTTGGAGATGACTGTAAAGGATTTACTAAGGGAGATGGCAATTTATAAATTGGTAATGTCATCATTGAAAATAAAACATCTCTCTTGTGGAAGGATTGAAGCATAATATTCTGAGCATAAGCCAGTTTTGTGACAAGGGATAGAATGTAAATTTCAGATCAGAAAGATGTTTGATCTCTCACAGGAAAGATGGGAAGCTTGCTTTACAGGGAGTAAGGAAAGGTAATATGTATGTAGCTGACTTGAAGTCTAACTGTGATGGAGTAATCAGATGTTTCTACAGCAAAGCTTCATCGGAACAAAGTTAGGTTTGGCACAAAAAGCTCTCGCACTTGAACTTCAAGACAATGAACTCTCTGGTCAAGAGAGAATTAGTGAGAGGACTACCACAAATGAAATTCTGTCAAGAAGGACTCTGTGAAGCATGTGAAAAAGGGAAATCAAAGAAAGCATTACACAGAAGAAAGGAAATGACAAGCATAATTGAACCTCTTCAGTTGATTCACATGGATTTATTTGGTCCAGTGAATGTGTTGTCACTATCAAGGAAAAGATATGCTTTAGTGATGGTCGATGACTTCTCCAAATACACATAGGTGTTGTTTTTTCAATCCAAGGATGAAGCACCTCAGCTGATAGCGGATCATATAAAGAAAATTGAGATGGAAGCAAAATTACTTGTCAAAAAGATCAGATTAGATGATGGGACATAATTCAAGAATGCATTTCTAAATGAATTTTATACAGAGAAAGGTAAATCGAGACAGTATTCAGCTCCAAGAACTCCACAACAAAATGGAGTAGTAGAAAGGAAGAATTGTACCTTGGTTGAAGCAGCAAGGATTATGCTAAGTGAATCAGAACTTCATACTTACTTCTGGGCTGAAGCTATCAACACAGCATGTTACACTCAAAATCGCACCCTGATTAATAAAGATCATGACAAGTCTTCTTATGAGATAATGGCTGACAAGAAACCAACACTGAATACTTTCATGTGTTTGGTGCTAAATGCTTTGTGTTGAAGGAAAGCAATGAACATCTAGGAAAGTTTGATGCTAAGGCAGAAGAAGGCATATTTCTTGGCTATTCCTTGGAATCTAAAGCCTACAGGGTTTATATGATTACTGATCAGAAGGTTATTGAAAGCCTTAATGTAAAATTTGACGACACCAAGTTGGCAAGCTTGCAGAGAGAAAATGACTCTAAATCTCTAGAATTTGAAAATCTATCAGATGATCCTTTGGAGATAATAGTACCTGAGATTGTTAGAACTACATCTACAGTACATGTCAATGTTGATTCAGGATCAAGTGGTGGTAATGGTGGTAACAATGATTATGATAATCATACAAGAACACCTTCAAGAACTACCACGCTAAGATCAGAATCATCTAGTCATGGTGACAGCAACTCAGGGGGAGCAGGAAGATGATCTACAGTTCACACTCAAGATCAGACTGAACAAGGGGAAACATCAAGATATTATCTGCCTCGTCAAAGAGTTTGGAACATAGACCATCCCTTTGAGTTGATCATTGGTAATCCTGACACATGAGTAAAAACTAGACATGTCACTCAGAATAAATGTCACTTTTCAGGATTTCTTTCAGAAATAGAACCTAAGAAAGTGGATAAGGAACTTGAAGATACAGATTGGTTTATTGCTATGCAAGAAGAACTCAACCAGTTTGAGAGGTAGAAGGTATGGAAGCTGGTACCCCGACCAAAGGACAAGTCAGTGATAGGCACTAAATGGGTATTCAGGAATAAGTTAGATGAAGATGGCATTGTAATGAGAAACAAGGCCAGACTGGTAGCTAAAGGTTACTCTCAAGAAGAGGGAATAGATTATGATAAAACCTATACACCAGTGGCTAGACTTGAGGCAATCAGAATGTGTCTTGCATTCGCAGCATAATCAGAATTCAAAGTTTATCAAATGGATGTGAAGAGTGCATTCCTGAATGGGGAGCTAGAAGAAGAAGTGTATGTAGAACAACCTCCAGGTTTTGAAGATCCAAATCTGGCTGATTTTGTATACTTCTTATTCAAAGCTCTCTATGGTCTTAAGCAAGCACCAAGGACATGGTATGACACTCTCTCTAAGTTTTTACTTGAAAATGGTTTTACTAGAGGTGTCATAAATAAAACTCTGTTTCATAAAATGCATAAATCTGATATGATATTAGTTCAAGTATATGTTGACGATATTATATTTGGTTCTACTAATGATGATCTTCATAAGTGATTCTCTAAGCTAATGCAGAGTAAGTACGAAATGAGCATGATGGGAGAGTTAAACTACTTTCTTGGATTAAAAGTGAGTCAAAGAAAAGATGGTATATTCATTTGTCAATCCAAGTATATCAGAGAACTTCTCAAGAAGTATAATCTGGAAGATTCAACTCTAACAAAGACTCCCATGCTAACAACCTCGAAGCTTGATCAGGACAAAACTGGTAAGAAAGTTAACATCACAAGCTACAGAAGTATGAAAGGCTCATTACTTTATCTCACAGTGAGTAGACCAGATATTATGTTTGCAACATGCTTATGTGCTAGATTTCAAGCTGAACCAAAAGAGTCTCATCATATAGCTGTTAAAAGAATATTTAGGTATCTTAACGGAACTCCAAATCTTGGTATTTGGTACCCTAAAGGTACAGGTTTTGACCTGGTTGGCTATACAGATTCAGATTTTGCAGGTTGTAAGATTGACCAAAAAAGTACATCAGGAAGCTATCAGTTTCTTGGAAGAAGATTGGTATCCTGGCATAGCAAGAAGCATCACTCAGTATCCACATCAACTGCTGAAGCTGAGTACATAGCTGCTGGGAGTTGTTGTGCTCAAATCTTGTGGATGAGGAACCAACTCCGAGATTATGGTCTGTTGGTATCGAAAATATTCCGTGACAATACAAGTGCAATAGCAATCTCAAACAACCCAGTTCAGAACTCAAGAACAAAGCACATTGATATCAGGTATCACTTTATCAGAGAGCATGTCACAAATGGCACTGTGGAGTTACATTTTGTACCTACAGAGGATCAAATTACAGACATCTTTACAAAACTACTTGATGAAAACACTTTCTCTAAGTTGGTTAGTGAACTTGGGATGTTAAATCTTTTTAATTAATATATTGGAAGTCAAAAACTGCAATATGTCTTGGTTAAATTCACTTGTTATTAAATTTCAATATTTCAAGGACATCTGAATTTACATGCTATTAATTATTTCTCGTAATATAATCATTTATCTGCTTGCATCCAATAATATATATATGTTTTAGCAAATTCATATTGATAAAGCTATGGAATTTAATTTCAGTGGATTTTAAATTATTAATATTTAAAGGAGTTCATTGAAATTAATATTAAATTACAGTATAACCATTTTTCACAAAAATATAGTGTTATCAGTGTAATGATAATATTTGTATAAATAGTGAAAAATAATTGTGATTTATTATTTTTAAACAGTCTTTTTAAATGTACTAATATTTAAAAGATGCTAAAAATAAAATAACAGCAGCACATAGGGTGTTGGTCGCAATACAGGGGTTTCAGACTTAGAAAATTCTAAGTCACACTACTGTGGTCGCCACAGAGAGTTTTGACTTAGAAAATTTTGTAAGCAACTCTACTGTGGTCGCCACAGAGAGTTTGAACTTTGAAATATCTAAGTATTTCTCCAGTGGTCACCACAGAGAGTCACGGTATACTACATCTCTCCTGTGGTCACCACGGAGAGCATACTCTGCTCCCTGGTCACAACAGGAGCACCCTGAAACCCTAAGTCGCCTTACAACACTTAACTTTGGTTTTTTGTGAGTATATATACACATAGGTCAACATTGCTCAGTTATATATACACAACACAAATCACAGGAGAGGAAGAAAATTTCACTTTGATCAAATCCTTAACAAAACTCTGTCAAAATTTGTAATTTTTGAAGATTTTGAAATCCAAGATCACAAGGTTTATTTTGATACCAAAATCAACACATTTCACCGGATATTTGTGGAGATCGAATTACCCTATATTTTTGGTTTAAGGCTTTGTTAGGTTAAAAGTGTTAATTGGATTGATTTTACTTTAATTTCTTCTTAAGGCCTCGTTAGTTAATTCTTTTAACAAAAGTGTGTTAAATTATTTTGTCAATTTGTTTTACTTTATAATTCGAAGGGCACAAATCTATTTGTTTTAAATCCAAATTTTATTCTCACTTTTATTTAAATGGCGAATAATATTCATATTCTAAAAAGAAATTATGTTTCAATTATTGAACGTGATCCAGTTAAAATGGCACATTTAGAGACATGGATCCGTTTTTTAAATGAACATTCCATTGTGCGCTTCGCATTATCTACTAATGTGAAATTGAAGGTTGAGCTTCTCAGGCATGTGCATAGGACAACAACTCCTCTGATGGTGAATAATTGGCCTTTTCTTTTGTTATTGGTAATGATACCATCAGAATCACAAAAGATGATTTAAATGAACACCTTCAGCTACCTCGTGATAATTTTGATGCCATTCCACAAGAATGGGAATTACTTAGTTTCTTCAGACGAATAAGAAGCACATTGACAGGGAATGACGAGTTTCCTAAACACTTCAACAAGAGTCATCTTCCAAAGGAATGGAATTTGTTTTTCAACATATTATCTCACTACTTGGCTCCCAAGACTGGTGGATTCTGTAATAACCCCAATTTTTGAGAAATTTTGAAACCCTTATGAATAGTGTTTTTGTTGAACGAGAAAACTTTTCATGCCACACTATGTAGGGGTTCTGTTATGGATATTCTGAGATTTTATTAGTACTCTATATGGTATATAAGTGTATGTAAAGATCGTCAGAATCCAATTCCGAACACTTTGATTTTTCCCGGAAATCCACTAGATACGGAAAGAATTGAGAAAAAGGTAACAGGATAAAAAAGGATTTAAATTAAAGGATTATAGGAGAGGATCATAAAAGGAATATAATATATTGAGAAAGGTTAAGGGAACCTAAGTAATAAGATCCCGGGTATGATCCCTCAAACGATAAACGAGAACGAAAGATAAGCGAACCGTAAAACAAATAAGTGACCAAGAGACAAGCTTGTACAAGAAGCCAGGGATTGTGACATCATCAAACCACAAGGTGTGGACAAGTGGGAGCATTATGACATGTGCAAGGTGACATAGGCATGACAAAAAAAGGAAGGAATTGTTGGATGATTGTAAACCACACAAAGTTCAAGGTTGGAAGGGTAATTAACCAAAAACAAAACCAAAACCAAAACAACCTAGCTAGCCAAAACAAATCAAAGCAAACACAAAATTTTTCATTCTTCAAGCATTGCTCTCGGCTTTTCATCTTTTTCAAAGGAAGAAAAATCAAAAATCAAGTTCCAAGCATTGTTAAATCACAAGGTAATTATCTAAGCTTCCTTGTACATAGATATGGATATGCTATAAGTTTAAGCTCCTAATTCCTTCCCAATCTCTTCCAATAAATCAAGGAAGAAGATGGTGAATAGTAACCTTCAAGAAATAACTTTAGTTTTCTTGAATTTTTATGAAAGATTAAGGTTATACAAGCAAGGATCAAGGTTCTTTAGGCATTCAAAGTTCTTGTGTTGTGTTAAAAAGCTTCAAGGAAGGTATAATCTCTTAACCAAGCTTTGTTATTGAATGTTAAGAGCATAATATGAGTATTGTAGTTCATGAGAGGCTTGATGGTTGTGTATGTAGAGATTAGTGAGTTTTGGGATGTTGTTGGATTGGTAAATGTTGTTGTTTTGATTAAAAGAACTTAAGTATGATTAAAGTTAAGCTTAGGCATAAGTATGAATGATTAAATTGAATTGGTTGGGGTTGTTATGATGTGATAAGGATGGATGTTGGTTGTATGTTGGATTTGAGGTTGATTTGGGATGGTTTTGAATGGTTTAAAATATTGGAAATCGTGTAAACATAGCCGTCGTAACGTCCGATTTTCTTTAGACTGTTTTTGTGCATAACATTAGGACCCGAGAACCCCCTGCTAAATTATGACAATTTCCATGTCTAGATAGCTCATGTTACGAGCTTCGTTTTGATATGTAGTTCGTTCGATTCTGATGCACGGTTTAGGAGAAACGACCGTTTCAAGTAACGGCATTTCGCGAACGAAACTTTTCCCCTCGCCTTACTTTGAAACATAGGTTAAAAACCAAAAAGGGTTAATTAATGCATGAAACATTTATGGTAAGTGTGTTAGGCAGTTGGTAAGACACTCGCGAAGGAATCGCCTTAAAACTCGTAAAGGTTAAATTATTAAAAATGGTGGAGCCGAGGGTACCCGGGTGACTTAAGCAAATCAGTAAGCGCAAAACGAGCGTTAGAGTCTGAGTTGGTTAGAGTATAGATTTGCAAGTGACTTTGGTTCAATTCCAACTTACTTGTTGCTTATAGGTTACCAGACTCGTCCCGAGCCATTCGTAACCCCCAGTCGCTCAGGCAAGTTTTCTACCCGTTATACTGTTATTGTGATGAATATATGTATATGCATTATCTTGCGATAGATGCATGTTGGTTAATTAGCAAATGTTGCGATATATTGAAGCATGCTGATATAGTATATATATGCATGCCTGTTTCGTATTCTTGCCATATATATCTGTTGGTTCAGTTGATAATACCTATGCTAGAGAATAGCGGTAACTTGCATATACCCTTAGTATAGGGACCCAAAGGTGAAAACATTTTCTAAAACCGGGAGTCGAGGATCCCGAGTAGATTTTATATATATATATATATATATATTTATATATATATATGGTTATAGTTTTCAAAACTATTAATCGAGTAAGGTTTATTCGATAACTTTATTTTATTAATGAATATTATCTTGAATATTCATTCGAGGACTTATGACTCCTTTATATTATTTATTGAATATTACTTGGATATTCATTTGAGGATGTATGACTCCTTTATTTTATTTAATGATTATTATTTATAATATTCATTCGAGGTATTATGACTCCGCTTATTACTGAAATATATTCTTTATTTTATTAAAGAATAAGGTGTTAATAATCAAACTTATTTTCGATTATTCAAATAAAGATAATACTTTCATATAAGTGTATCTTTGGTTATTTAATACTCGTTTCAAGTATAAGTTTTAAAACTTCTACTTCAATTATTTTTATAAAGATTATTCTTTATGGGAATATTATTTAAATAATAATATTCAGATATTTTCTAATATATCGGGACTGATTTATTTCATTAAATCAGCTTTACTCCAAACATTCTTAAAAATGTTTTCGAGTCTTCAAAATGATTTTAAAAGTTAGAGCGGATCCCAAAACTCGTTTTCCGATTTAAGATCTTCCTTTCGAAGGAGACTTGAATATTCGCTCAAAAATCTTGGGGATCCGGCTCTGTGGTGTATTTTATATTCGCAACATGGTTGCTGTTTTGAGAAAACAATTTGATTACTTGCCCAATGTTCGGGAAGTAAGTCCATCTGATTGAGTCGGCATAAGCGACAGGCCGGGGTACGGTCTATAAAGTGTAAGTGGCTGGGTGGCAGTCCATCAACGCATGAGTGGCCGGGTAACGGTCTAGCGCGAGGTCCTAATGCGGCCAGGGTGATGACCGGTGAGGAATTCATCCATCTATAGTAGAAAAGGTTACTTATTGGTATCTTTGCCTGATCATCAAGATATCTGGTTTATGCCAAAATTCTTTTCCTTCCAAATTCATTGGATATTGCAACTCTGTTCATACTTTACATGACAGAGGTTTTCAGGAAATGTATGGGAGATATATATGAATATATTTATATATCGGGACTTAATGAAGTATCTCGTAACTTCATTATTCATAATGATATTCAAAGATTGAATCTATTCAAATCTTGTCTTGTAGTCTCATCTATGTGATGAACCTTTGAAACTGATTATAACTTGAACGGGGGTAGTTCAAGTAGTATTTGGGAAATATATAAGTATTTTGGGGTATCTTGTAACTTCATCTTTTAAACTTATATCTAGTTAATGATTATCTTATGCATGACAAAGATTTTCAGAAAAACGTTGAGACAAGGTTAGATATATGAGATCACCTTGCAACGATATTTTTATACAGTTATACACTGGAACTCTGTGTATATTATGCATGGAAGAGGACTTCCAAGATTTTGAAAAGTATATATGTATATATACTGAATATTTTGCGACTTCATCGCATTAAGATATCAAACTTGGTTCATTTCTTTTGACCAAGACTTTCATGAGTACTATGAGAAGGCTCATATATTGTAAATCATTATACATATTATTTTGGTGGGCTTGCTGCTCACCCTTGCTTTATTTCTTCATCACACAACAACAGTTAGGAAAGATGGCCAGACTCCAGCAGACCCAGCACAAGCGCGTGGGAAGCGTCCCGCGTCTTCCCGTTGATGTTGTAGCTGCTATAGCTGCAGAGGTAGATCTATTGTAGATCAGACCATCTACTTTTGAGAATCAATTATGTATAATTATAACTTGTGGCAGATAATGGCAATTAACTGTAAATTTATCAAGTAATCATTTTGGGTTGTAATAACTTTTAAATTGTGGATTCAAAGACTTGTACTTATTTAAATTTCATCTCTGAGACTATAATGGGTTGTGGTGTGTGTTAGTGTGGGGTCACAACATAAGGTTATTATTATTAATTAAGTGAAGTGATATTGTGGAAAGAAAGACCGTGACGACCCGGATCCCCGACCCCGGATCTGGGGGTGTTACAGAAATGGTATCAGAGCTAAGCGTTATAAACCTCAGAGATGATGGGACGTTAAGATAATAAGTTCACTAAGATAATAAGAACTCTTGCCAAGTTCATAGTCAGGCTACCTAACGTAGTACTGACAGTTAAAACCCTTATGGGAACCCTTATAAATATCGTGATAGGAGCGTAGTTCGTTATCGTATATGGTAGCGGGACTCCGAACCTTGAGGTTGAGGAGCAACATCGCGATGATATTTTATTACTAATTGGAGATCGGATTGTGGATCCGATAGAGTGTCCTAATGCAGGACCGGATGATGTTGATATTGAGGATTTAGCGGTTGAGGATGTTGTCCTAGAAGGGATAGTTGTTGAGGAGGATCCTATGGAGGATCCTGACAGGATTGGATAAAGGACCACTGATGAATTGATGACCATGGTTTGGTCGACTACCAGAGGTAGGATTGGCCGGTCAATACCGGAGGTTCGTTCAAGTTGTAAAGATAGTAGCCCCTTTAACGCGGCTTACTCGTAAGACTGAGAAGTTCGAATGGACAGAGAAATGCGAGAACAGCTTTCAAGAACTGAAGCAGAGGTTGGTGATGGCCCTTATGCTGGCGTTGCCGGATGGAAAAAGAGATTTTGTGAAGTATAGTGACGCTTCGCACAAGGGCTTAGGGTGCGTGCTTATGCAGCACGGTAAGGTAATCGCGTACATGTCAAGACAATTAAGGTAATATGAAATTCGATATCCCCGCTCATGAGCTTAGGCTCGTGGCAATAGTTTTATCCTAAGGATTGGAGGCACTACTTGTATGGAGAGAAGTGCGAGAATTACCTAAGCCATAAGTGCTCTAGTACATTTTCACGTAGAAAGAGCTCAACATATGCCAGAGGAGGCAGTTAGAGCTAATCAAGAATAATGATTGGGAGATTCTTTATCATTCGGGGAAAGCCAATATGGTGGCTGATGCCCTTAGTAAAAAGGAGAGACTCAAGATGATAATGTCTTTTGGAGAGTTTATAAGAGATTTTGAGAAAATGGAAATAGAAGTGAAGGTAACCGGAGCCGGTACCGAAAAGCTGTTTGAGATTGCAATACAGCCCGAATTATTGGAAAAGATCATAGTGTGCCAGAAAAAGTTATGAATGAAGGCAGGGAGCCAACAATTAGATAAAAGATTAATATCGAGAAAGATGATAAGGGAATAATGAGGTATTCCTATAGAATTTGGGTTCCGAAAGTTCAAGAGCGTAAGGATGAGAACTTAGATGAGAGCCATAGTTTGAGGAATAAGATTTAGAGTAAACCCTGAACGTGATAGTCAGGGAGGTCGCCATCAAGATAGAAGGAACCCATGACATAATGGAGTGGAAAATAAGGATTTTAAATTAAAAGATGACCCCAATTATGGGGAGTAGGATGAAACATTTCATACTAAGGAAACAGAAAGTCGAGTAAGGAAAGGAGACCCGAGACGGTACTCCTATACGGCAATTCATGGACCTGTCTAAAAAGAACTTAGACTATTATCCCCAACCACCACCCTGAGGAGACAGTGCGGTGAGAAATTCTTTCAGGACCTTTAAGTCACTAAGCTCTCAGAGTTCCATGGAACAAGCTGACCCAGCCGAGGCAAGAGCCTGGCTAAAGGAAATATAGGAATTATTTGAGATTCTAAATGATTGACGAATCACAAAAGACTGTTTTTGTCACTTACCCTCTTAAGAGAGAGACCACCCGCTGGTGAAAGACCAAGAAAGGCACGGAGCCAGAGGTTAGGATAAACTGATTAAAGTTCAGCCAATTGTTTTCGGGAAAGTAATTCCCAAGGTTATGGAGAGAGTGTAAAAGCTTTAGAGCCAGAACAAAGGCAGACGAGTATGATGAATTGTGAATTTAAGTTGTAAAAGTTATCAAGATTCGTTCTAAGGGCACGAATCCAGAATGACGGGATGTTTGAAATCAATGCTTATGTTGTGTTGGTTCATGAAATAATGATAAGAGAAAGGAAAATAAAAAGAAATTGAAGTGGAAAGGAATATAACGACAATAGAGTTTGAGGTATGATAAGGGAGTTGGGTATGAGGAAACCCTAACGACTCGTAGCAATAGAAATAGAAAAGTATGCATTCATCAGGATGAGGGTGATTCACCATAAGTTAAAATTGATGGTTGAGGGCATAAGAGATACATATAGTTTATCCCCTGTAAGTTGGGAGGATTCGAGGAAACCTTGAGATAATTCGAAGGATAAATAATGAGACGCGGATAGACTAAGGGGATAAGGAAGTAAGAAATTAGGAAAAATTGGATGAAGGAAGTGACCTTCAAGAAGGAAATGTAAGACCGGTGGCTTGATACCCAGAAAGGGAGACGCCAGGTATGAAAGATATCCCAACATTGAGGTGACTGTTGAGATAAACAACAGAAGTAAATAAGGAATTATTAAGAAGAAGTTCACGTTGAACACGACCAATATCTTCCAGAACATCCTTGTTATCGTTACCAAATTAGGCAAGACAAGCGGATAACCGTTGTTATCTTTTGGAGGCCATATGGATTGACCTCAATTTGAATAAGGATGCTATTATGAAGTTAGGTATAGACTATCGAGGTGGGAATGATGAATATGATAATCTATCAAGGAAATATGACTTGATTTATTCGTGGAAGGATGCAGGTACCTTTTAAAGGTGGAATTAAGGATAGAACATTGGTAACTTAAAATGAATCCTAGGGGACTGCATAAAGGTTGGCATGTCACCCTTAATAGGGACAGTATGAGTTTTGACAGTATGATTGGGAAAGGGTTAAGGTAACAACAACCTTTAAGAATCAGTGGAGAAATTTTACAGAAGTATATAGACAATGGTTCTACTATTAGTAAATGGTATTGTGATATGCCCTGTATCTAGGGAATACAGGAGGAACGATTGAAGGATAACCTTAGAGGTTTTATAAGGAAAAAGGTAATATTCAAAATTCTCAAGAATAGAAATGTGGATAAAGGAAATATGACGTAATTATAATGATGCCAAGTGGGGCACGTGTTAAACCACGAGAAAGTATGGATCGAACCAGTAATGGTCGAAATTGTTGAGGGCAATTAGGACTTAAGATAAAAAAAATGTTCTAAGTATGATTGAGAGTCAGTCTTGACAGTGATTAGCCTCTAAAGACTGAGGCAATAACTTATGGAAAAATGGTGATATTTTTTTTCCCATCTGATTTTAAGGAAAACATCTTCACTCAAGCAGTGATCGGAAATAAGGTAGAAAATTTATTTGGAGGTGGTTAAAATGACATTGACTGTAAGGAAATTTTACTATCAGGAAAGGCCAAAGAGGTGGCCGACACTTTAAGGGTAAGAGGATAATTATAGGCGCGTGTGCCAAAAGTATACAGTGATGATGGTTAAAAATGTGAAGGTTGAATTATGGTTTGGAAGATTGACATTCCTTCTGATGACTGTGCAATACCCAACCGTAATAGTAGTTGGTAAAGGTTTAATTCGTGTAATCGCCATGAACGGGCTATCTATCTTAGAAGGTCCTATCTTGAGATAAGCCAGGACCATGTTTCAAAAAGGACTAGATGAACCCTTGAGTTAATTCTTCTATTTAGGGCGTATGATTAAGAATGGTATTAACCTGCTATCGTTGCTTTGATTGAAACTCTTCTGCACTTTTATCTGCTTCATGTCATGAAAGTACGTCAGAGTTTGGAGTGTTCTTCATGAATTGTGATTGGTGATTATGTTACCTCCTTAGAAGGATTTGATACGAGATGTATGGACTCTGTATGGTTAGCTATTAAGACTTCATGGAAAATGAATGACTACAGTGGGTCAGTGGTGGACCATAGTAAGGCAGCAATGATTCTGCGAGTAGTGAGCTGATTACAACCATGAGAGTTGTATTGGAATGGGTGTTGAGATTGAGTACCACTAATCGGGTCGTGGTAGTGTATAAGTTATCATTGATAGACTAATTAAGTAGAGTATCTACCTGGTGAATAATTATTCTTTCTTATCAATAGAGAGTCGTATTATTATACGAGGAAGGTTGCGGTGCAAGCATAGAATTCTAGTAACGATGATGTATAGAATGAGATCCCAGATTCAATTTTCGATGTCGAGGGAGTTTCAAAGGTGATTATGTATAAGCTCGAGGAAGAGTGTGGGTCCATAGAATGATGGACGGGATAGCGAAAATATTTAGGCATGGGAAATACGAGGCTATAATGCTTAATGTTGATTTATATACGTATATGATTTGTTCTCCTATGACAAACCTCTATAGTTCAGAGGTAGATTCCAAGCCAGATATTTTATGGCAGTATATTTTTTTTTTCATATATACAATTCTCTTCAATTCGTTCTTTTCTCTTCTTTTCATTTCATGTAAGCTGAGAAGAACAACCCTTCCAGAAAGGGGAGGTATTGCCGAATGACTATCTATCTGTGTGATAGAAGCCTAGTAGGATACCAGCTATTGTTTAATTGCTTGTCAAGTACTAAAGGCTGGCCACCTTCTGTACTAACTAAGCGATATAACAAGTGTTCATGATCATAGTGATCTCTCAACAAATTCCTTTACTTCTATATGAAGGATTAAGCTTCCAAAGATAGAAGCAGCTGAAAAAGGAGTAGTAAAGTTATGGTGGTATTCAGAATGGAAACACGTTCATGATACTAAGGTTGACGTGGTTATTAAAAGGTTATAGAACACTAACGAGCAAAAGTGTAACCAGTATAATATTATGTACGGAAGATAGCAACGACTACGAACTGGAAAAGGATGGGTAGTGAGAAGCAAAAGATATAATGCTAGAAGCTATGATGAGAGCCGGTGCAATAGACTTGAAAGAATTTGGAATGATCACTTAACGCAGATTAAGTTATCTCACGATAATCGATCGTATGTTAGTATCGAGGTATCGCCTTATGAGATCCTTGAGGGAAGACAATGTCGATCTCCCTTATGTTAGGATTAAGTTGTAGAGCGCAAGATGCTCGGACCCGCAGTTGTCCAAAGGACCAGGGATATAATAGATCTAATCAGAGGACGGCAGGTAGTAGCCCAAGATGGACATGATAAATATGTTGATTTGACACGAAAGGACAAAGAATAGGAAGTAGGGGACCTAGTGTTGTTATAGGTATTCCCTTGGAAAGGAAGGATGAGGTTCAGAAAGAAATGAAAGCTAAGTCCACGAATTGTTGGACCCTTGGATATATTAAGACATATTGGGAAGTTATCATATGAGCTAGCCCTAACCCCGAACATGTAACAAGTTCGTAACGTGTTTCACGTATCAATGTTAAGGAAGTGTAATTCAGATGCCAGATAAATAGGGGCATATGAGCGCATAGACATGCAACCCGACGTAACCTATATGGAGCAACCAGGAAGGGTTATAGAGTGAAAAGGAACAATTGCTTAGGGGAAGGATTATCAAACTAGGCAGAGTTTGGTAGCAAGACCACAATGTGGGAAAATTGACTTGGGAGTTAGAAAGTGCAATATTAAGAAGGTATCCCTATTCATTTCTATCTGATTCCGGGACGGAATCCTTTTAAGGAGGGGAGACTGTAATAACCCCAATTTTTGAGAAATTTTGAAACCCTTATGAATAGTGTTTTTGCTGAACGAGAAAACTTTTCATGCCACACTATGTAGGAGTTCTGTTATGGATATTCTGAGATTTTATTAGTACTCTATATGGTATATAAGTGTATGTAAAGATCGTCAGAATCCAATTCTGAACACTTTGATTTTTCCCGGAAATCCACTAGATACGGAAAGAATTGAGAAAAAGGTAACAGGATAAAAAAGGATTTAAATTAAAGGATTATAGGAGAGGATCTGTAATATCCCATATATTTTCAAATATTATTATTATTATTCGGAATTGTTTATGTGATTTTATGTGAAATTTTTGGTGAATTATCTGAAAAGTAGAATAGATATCTGAATGTTATATGTGACATTATTTGAATATTTGAATTTTTATATGTCCAGAATAAAATATAGATAATTGTGGTATTTTTCTGGTAATTTTTGGAGTGTTATATGATTTTATAATGATTTATGAATTATTAATTATTTTCAGAATAATTATAAAATTATTTTATAAAGCCGGGAATCTTCCAACTTCAACCGTTTTGCGTTTTTACAACCCGAAACTCTTCCGAAAACTCCTTCCTAACCTAATCTGGTAATTCCGGACATTTTCCGTGTTTTGACTTTTTCGATTCGGATTACGGTTTGACTTGTGCGCGGCCCGGCGCAATATTTTCGATACGATAGTTATTTCGGTAATCAATAAAAACCCGTAATCTCGAAAGACGGGATATTTTTACGTTATGTTCGTATATGGTGTTTTATAAAAAGCCCGGTTTTGATAATTATCTAATTTTGGTATTGAATCGGATCGTTATTGCAGTTACTTAGCGGCTAAGCAACTAATTTAATGATCCAACATGATCCAAAACGATCCAGAACGATCCAATATTCCATAAATATAAATAGCCTATTTCTTATTTCGTTTATTCCGTTTATTCATTGGCAACCAGTTAAAACACCGTAAATACAGAGAAAAACCCGAGAAACCGATACGTTCCCGAGAATCAAACACACGAACGAAGGCGTTATCGAACTCCGATTCGGGCGTGCAGCATATCAAAACGAAGCTCTCGAAATCTTCTTTCTGAATCAATCATCAGTTTCTGCCCAGAAATCATGGTAATTTTCTTATTTAATTATTTATATTCGAATTATTTGATAATTAAATTATGAATTTTTATTCTTGATGCTGTTGATGTGATTTGATGCTTCCATGTTGTAGAGCATATTTTTCTGGTCGATTTGGTATATTATACTTCAAAAATAGAGTTCAATATCATGTAGTAATTAAGGTTTTAATTTCTGAAAATTTCTTGAATATGTGTTCTTGGTGTTCTTGGAGAATTCTGAAAATCAAAGTCAATTTTGAAGGCGTTATTGAACACCAAATCACAAGTATGAATAACCAAAATGAATCACAGATGATTCTCTATCATTTTATATCATCAAATCGTTTCAAGAGTTGTTAAATTTTAAAATCGATTTTTAGGGTAATATTCGAATTTTGGGGGTTTATGATTTAGTGGTTTTTGATTGTTTGTGATGACATGGATGGATTATAGATGTTCAGGGGTTTGATTTGAGATATAAATCGTCGATTTTGGTATTGAAATGGACAAAAACGAAGTTGGCCGGACTTGGAGCTTTGTTTCGCCGGATTTCATGGCTTTTCTGCCGGGAACGACGAGTTCACGCTCGTCTGTTACGGTGGTGACCTGTTCTGAGTTTCTGAAGGAATATAGAATAGACTGGGATTGAAATCAGAAGAAATCGAGTTGTTTCAGTGTTGTTTTCGGCTGCAAGAAAACTCGCCGGAGTCCGGCCAAACGCCGCCGGAATCTGGGCAATTTCCAGAAACCGGCCGGTGTTCAACCCGGACCCGGTTGGTTCCTGGTGACCCGGTCTTTTGACCCGGGTTCAATCTGTTTTCCCCAATACAAAAATCCAGAAATCTGTTTGTGCAAATTTTCTTTTTATAATAATTCAAAATTCTTTTATTAATTACAAAAATTCATTTGTTTAATTTTGAAATTCATTATTTATTATTCTGAAAATTTATTTTAATTCAAAAATAAATCCAAATTATTTAATTAATTAATTTTAGTGAATAATTAATTATTTAATTAGTCAATTAATTTAAATGTTAATTGATTAATTAATTTAATTAGTTATTAATTAATTTTAATTGATTATTTAATTAGATTTAATTATTTAAAATTGATTTAAAAATTCCGAAAAATAGTTTCGAGCTTTAAAATATTATTTTAAATTATTTTCCAAACTCGATAATTTTTACAAAATTATTTTCAAGTGTTCGAGCCTTATTATTTAATTATTAAATGATTCGGAGACCTGTTTTATTCCGAAAAATGTTCAAAAATTCATAATAAATCAACCGTTTGTCCGTTTAATACGAAACGAACGCGTACAGATTCAGAAAAATATTGCGCTTTTAATAAAAATACTTTTGAGACCTAATTTCTTTTGTATTGCAATGTCATTTGATTTGTGTATCAGTTTAAGTCGGTATGTGGTCGGTAAATGCTAATAATGACCTAAATTTTATTCTGAACGCACTGAGATGTATCTCTTAATGATCTGACTTATGTATTATATGAAATATGTGAGTACGTGTTATACGAATACCATGATTACGTGATACGTGATATACATGTTGTCTGTTACAGTTTTAAAATGCCATGCTAGTTATAAACGATCGGGTAGATGTCAAGACGTATAGTTACGTCGATTGAGTTTAGTTCTGTCAATTAAGATAGTCCTTTTGTTTATAGAATCAAGTAGCAAGGAGTGCAATCAAGTGTTAGACGAAGATAGTAGCCATCAGTTAGAAGCAGAGTTAAAGTAAGAGGTTATTGAGCATACCAGGCAAGTACCCCTAACTTCACTTATTGTTCAAGTGACGTTTATTTTGAATTATATTATGCAAGTACCTTTATTTTCATTTATCATTCAATTGATATTGACTCCGAACTTTATTCTTTCGATTCCCATACTATTCTAAGTTCAGAATAGTTAAACGTTTTATGTATTTCGCTATAAATCACTCTATACAGTGGAACATTGAATTGAGATTAGCAAATAACTAATTATTCTAGTTATTTCGCCATCAGTTGTTTAGACAACTCCGGACCATGTGACATGGGGAGTTGAATAGATAAGGATGTCATTGATTCGACTCCTTTAATCAAAAATTGTTTCGTGAATTGATTCTTGGTTAGCATAAGGGGCCGAGGCACCGGTCCAGCGTGAGTTATTATACGAAAGTGTAATATCTTGCTAGGCGAATATATGCCTTCTTCATGGATATCCAATAGGTACGGTATGGCTGCGGGATATCGATACCTATATTTACGGTATGGCTGCGGGATACCGGTGTTGTTTCATGACTGATCATCAGGAACAGCATAGTGCATAATTATGTTTTATTAAACTGTCGCTTAAACTTTAAAGTTTATATCAGCTTCTGATTTTACTCAGATATTGTTATTGTTGTTTATTTACAAACTTTATACTGCTTGCTGAGCATTTCTTTCGCTCATACTTGTTTATTATTCTAATATTTCAGCTAAGCCAGAGCAGGCCTGAGTCCCAAGTTTGACCAGAAGTCGAGTGCTTGTAAATAGTGGTGTGTATTCCAGGTAGACTGTTTTGGGACGCTTGGATAGTCTAGAGGTTTGTAATAAAATTTGAATAATCTGTAAAACTAATTAGACTTATGGTTGTAATAACACTTGATTTGTAGTAGTGCCTGTTCCATACTATAACCTGTGATCGATCCAGTGCAGGTAAAGGGGTCGTATTTATTATATTATTCCGCTGTGATTATTTTATTTTGGTTTATTGGCGAGTGACCCCCAAATCTAGACCCCGGGTTTGGAGGGCGTCACAGGTTGGTATCAGAGCTACAGGTTATGGTCACTGAAACAGGCGTAGGATTGTCATAGATGAGTCATAGGAAGATCACATAAGATAGGCGCGTGTAGTTTAGCTTTTATAGGATTAAATTTAGGATATTGGGCTGGGTTATAGTTAAGTTGTTAGGTTTCCTGTTTTGCGTTTAGCCTTAGGCCTTGTGTCATTGCCCTGCTATTTTGTTGGTTTAGTTAAGATTTCGAGCAAGGATTTAAAAGGTTTGGATAATTCGGAGTAAATTTTCTTTATGTTATTATTCTCGAGATAATAAGCAGGATTATGTGATAATCATGTCGCTTGTGTTAATATGGTAGCAAGTTTATGATATTTTGAGAAGAGATAGTGTTTGCGAACTTTAATATGCTAAGGAATTGCTACATATTTGACACAATGCTTGACATATTATTATATATGTTGCTTGTTCTCTTACCAGAATAATGGCTCCAAAGAGAAGGAATAATTCAGGAGAGGGTAGTACCGAAAGCCGTACAGATCCAGCGATTATCCAGATGCTGGGACTGATGCAGCAGCAGATGTTACATCTTACGCAGCAGCAACAACAGCAACAACAGCAGCGAGCAGCACCATCTGTAGTGACTTTTAAGCAGTTTCAAGCAGTGAAGCCACCTGAGTTCAAGGGAAGTGCTGATCCTGTGGAAGCCAATGCATGGCTCAAGGAAATGGAAAAGGCTTTTGAATTGGTCGGAGCAGGAACTGAGCAGAAGACCAAGTTTGCAAGTTACTTTTTGAAGGGCGAGGCGAACTATTGGTGGGAATCCACGCGAGCATTGGAAGGAGGTGAGTTTATAACTTGGGAGAGATTCACAGAGTTGTTCCTGGAGAAATATTTCCCGAGGTATATGAAGAATCAAATGGAGATTAAGTTCTTGAACCTGACCCAGGGTGATCTTACTGTGGCTGAGTACGAGGCTAAGTTTACTGAGTTAGCAAGGTTCGTGCCAGACCAGGTTGATACAGATGAAAAGAAAGCCAGAAGATTTGAACAGGGATTGAAGTTTTGGATTCAGAACAGAGTGGCCATGTTTGAGTTGACTTCATATATGGCAGTGGTTCAGAAGGCAATGGTGATTGAGAGTAGGAGTGATATGTCACAGAAAGGAAAGGATGGGAAGAAAAGGAAAATAGAAACCTCAGAGGGAGGTCAGCAGTCAAGTAATTTTCAGGGCCGTTTCAACAAAAGGCCAGGATTCCAGGGTAATAGGAATGTGGGATTCAAGAGACCACAATCAGGAAATGGAGGACCAGTCAACCGTTTTCAGAATTCAAATCAGCAGAGGTCCAATCGTCCACCAATGCCAGATTGCAAGTTTTGTGGCAGGAAACATTCTGGGATTTGTAAAGCTAATTCTGTGTGCTACAAGTGCAATATGAAGGGACATCATGCATATGAGTGCCGCAATCAGATGCAAGAAGTTACGTGTTTCCGATGTGGGAAGACAGGACATTATGCCAACAACTGTAAAGAACAAGTACAAAGTGTAAATGTTCCAAGGATTGCAGGACCATCATCTCAAGGTATGCCAAGAATTGAAGGACCACCAGTCAAGAACCAGCCGAAAGCCAGAACATTCAATATGACTATGCAGGATGCTGTTCAGAGTTCTGACGTGGTTGCAGGTACGCTTCCAGTCAACTCCATAGATGCTAAAGTTTTATTTGATTCTGGAGCTACAAGATCATTTATTTCTCAAAGTTTTGTCGATAAACTGCATTGTGAAGTTAAATTGTTAGAACAAGCATTAATGATAGAGTTAGCTAATAAGGATCAAGTTTCCGTCGACCGAGTGTGCCCGAAGTGCGATATTAAGATAGGAGGACATCATTTCTATGCTGACTTAATACCTTTTAAGTTGGGAGAATTTGATGTTATTTTAGGAATGGATTGGTTGTCAGAAAATAACGCTCAGATTGATTGTAAGAATAGGAAAGTGAGACTTCAGACCTTGGATAATAAGAAGAAGGAAATATTTCGAGGAAATAGGCAAGAGAAGAAGTTCTTAGCGATCGCTCAAGTGAAAAAGTTATTGCGTCAGAATTGCGAAGCATATTTGGCCCATGTGATAGACACCAGTAAAGAAGTTCCAGCACTAGAAGCGATTCCAGTTGTCAATGAATTTTCAGATGTTTTCCCAGATGATCTACCAGGATTACCTCCCGACAGAGAAATTGAATTTGCGATTGATCTAGCACCTGGAACAGAACCAGTTTCTAAAGCCCCGTACCGGATGGCACCAGTGGAAATGAAAGAATTGGCATCTCAGCTGCAAGATCTTTTGGAGAAAGGAGTTATAAGACCCAGTGTATCCCCATGGGGCGCACCAGTACTGTTTGTCAAAAAGAAGGATGGGAGTATGCGACTGTGTATCGACTATCGAGAACTGAATAAGCTAACCATTAAGAACAAGTATCCGTTACCAAGGATCGATGATTTGTTTGACCAATTGAGAGGCGCTGTATGGTTTTCTAAGATTGATTTAAGATCCGGATATCATCAACTAAAGATCAAGCCTGCAGACATTCCGAAGACCGCATTTAGAACCAGATATGGGCATTATGAGTTTCTAGTGATGGCATTTGGATTAACCAACGCACCAGCAGCTTTCATGGATTTGATGAATCGAGTATTTAAGAAGTATTTGGATAAATTCGTGATTGTGTTCATAGATGACATCTTGATCTATTCCAAAACAGAAGAGGAGCATGTAGAACATTTGAGGATAGTTCTGGAGATACTGCGACAGGAGAAGTTATACGCAAAGTTTTCCAAGTGTGAATTTTGGTTAAAAGAAGTACGATTTCTTGGGCACGTGATTAGCAATAAAGGAGTGGAAGTGGATCCAGCAAAGATTGAAGCCGTAATCAACTGGGAGAGGCCAAAAACACCAACGGAAGTAAGAAGTTTTATGGGATTGGCAGGTTACTACAGAAGATTTGTGCAAGATTTTGCAAAGATAGCTACGCCATTGACAAAGCTTACCAGGAAGAATCAGAAATTTGAATGGGATGAGAAGTGCGAAGAAAGTTTCCAGGAATTAAAGAATAGATTAGTATCTTCTCCAGTACTAGTCTTGCCAGATGAACAAGGAAATTTTGTGATCTACAGTGACGCGTCGTACAAAGGATTAGGATGTGTTCTGATGCAGCATGACAAGGTGATAGCTTACGCTTCAAGACAGTTGAAACCACACGAAGAGAAGTATCCAACGCATGATCTGGAATTGGCAGCTATAGTATTTGCATTGAAGATTTGGAGGCATTATCTTTATGGGGAAAAGTGCGAGATCTACACGGACCACAAGAGTTTGAAATATATCTTTACCCAGAAGGAATTGAACATGAGGCAGAGGAGATGGCTAGAACTAATCAAGGATTACGACTGTACTATTAACTATCATCCAGGCAAAGCAAATGTGGTGGCCGACGCGCTGAGCAGAAAAGAAAGATTGAACATGATAACTTCATCCGAGGAATTAATCAGGGAATTTGAGAAGCTGGAAATAGAGATTAGTATTCCAAGTATGTCTACAGAGGTATTGTGTGCAATGTCTTTTCAACCAGAATTATTAGAGAAAATAAGAAGATGTCAGGAAGAAGTAATGAGCCATGAACGAGACAGTTTGACAGGAGAAGAAATAGGGAGTCAAAAGGATGATAAAGGGATATTAAGATTTTCTTCCAGAATATGGATACCCAATGTAGCCGAGCTGAAAGATGAAATTCTTCGAGATGCTCACAACTCTAGATATTCAATTCATCCCGGGAGTACGAAGATGTACAGAGACTTAAGAGAAAACTTTTGGTGGCCAAGCATGAAGAAGGAAATTGCAGAATGGGTAAGTAAGTGTTACACTTGCCAGCGAGTCAAAGCGGAACATCAAAGGCCCAGTGGACTGATACAACCATTGGACATTCCAGAATGGAAATGGGAGCATATAGCGATGGATTTCGTAGTTGGATTACCGAGGACCAGGGCGAATCATGATGCTATTTGGGTTATTATCGACAGATTGACGAAGTCAGCGCATTTTCTTCCTATCAACGAGAGATTCTCAATGGATAAATTGGTACGGTTATATCTTAAAGAAATTGTGACAAGACACGGAGTTCCAGTATCCATAGTTTCAGACAGAGATCCTCGATTTAACTCAAGATTTTGGAGAAGTTTTCAAGATTGTCTCGGAACGAAGCTGAACATGAGTACCGCGTATCATCCGCAGATAGACGGTCAAAGTGAAAGAACGATTCAGACTATTGAAGATATGCTAAGGGTATGTGCACTAGATTTTGAAGGTAGTTGGGACGAGCATTTGCCATTAGTTGAATTCTCCTACAACAACAGCTATCATGCCAGTATTGGAATGCCGCCTTACGAAGCTTTATACGGTAGAAGATGCAGATCTCCAATATGTTGGGAAGAAGTTGGTGAAAGAAAGATTTTGGGTCCAGAATTGATCCAACAGACGAAGGAGAAAATAGAACTCATTCGGAAAAGATTAACAGCAGCTCAAGATCGTCAACGCAAATATGCTGATCCTACCAGAAAAGATATGGAATTTGAAGTTGGAGAGGCAGTGTTATTAAAAGTTTCTCCTTGGAAAGGTTTATCAAGATTTGGAAAGAAAGGAAAGCTGAGTCCGCGTTATGTTGGCCCTTTTGAGATTTTGAAGCGTGTGGGAAAGGTTGCTTACGAATTAGCGTTACCACCTCACATGCAGCATATTCACAACGTGTTCCACGTGTCAATGTTGAAGCATTATTTGCCTGATTCGAACCATGTGATAGAATACGAGCCAATCGAGATCCAATCAGATTTATCTTTTGTAGAGCAACCAGTACAGATTTTAGATAAGAAAGAAAGAGTACTTAGGAATAAGTCTGTATCTTTAGTGCGAGTCTTATGGAGGAATCCCAAGGTTGAAGAGTCGACTTGGGAATTGGAAAGCGAAATGCGATCCAAGTATCCTTATTTATTTTCCTAGGCTGATTCTGAGGACAGAATCCTGTTAAGGGGGGTAGATTGTAATATCCCATATATTTTCAAATATTATTATTATTATTCGGAATTGTTTATGTGATTTTATGTGAAATTTTTGGTGAATTATCTGAAAAGTAGAATAGATATCTGAATGTTATATGTGACATTATTTGAATATTTGAATTTTTATATGTCCAGAATAAAATATAGATAATTGTGGTATTTTTCTGGTAATTTTTGGAGTGTTATATGATTTTATAATGATTTATGAATTATTAATTATTTTCAGAATAATTATAAAATTATTTTATAAAGCCGGGAATCTTCCAACTTCAACCGTTTTGCGTTTTTACAACCCGAAACTCTTCCGAAAACTCCTTCCTAACCTAATCTGGTAATTCCGGACATTTTCCGTGTTTTGACTTTTTCGATTCGGATTACGGTTTGACTTGTGCGCGGCCCGGCGCAATATTTTCGATACGATAGTTATTTCGGTAATCAATAAAAACCCGTAATCTCGAAAGACGGGATATTTTTACGTTATGTTCGTATATGGTGTTTTATAAAAAGCCCGGTTTTGATAATTATCTAATTTTGGTATTGAATCGGATCGTTATTGCAGTTACTTAGCGGCTAAGCAACTAATTTAATGATCCAACATGATCCAAAACGATCCAGAACGATCCAATATTCCATAAATATAAATAGCCTATTTCTTATTTCGTTTATTCCGTTTATTCATTGGCAACCAGTTAAAACACCGTAAATACAGAGAAAAACCCGAGAAACCGATACGTTCCCGAGAATCAAACACACGAACGAAGGCGTTATCGAACTCCGATTCGGGCGTGCAGCATATCAAAACGAAGCTCTCGAAATCTTCTTTCTGAATCAATCATCAGTTTCTGCCCAGAAATCATGGTAATTTTCTTATTTAATTATTTATATTCGAATTATTTGATAATTAAATTATGAATTTTTATTCTTGATGCTGTTGATGTGATTTGATGCTTCCATGTTGTAGAGCATATTTTTCTGGTCGATTTGGTATATTATACTTCAAAAATAGAGTTCAATATCATGTAGTAATTAAGGTTTTAATTTCTGAAAATTTCTTGAATATGTGTTCTTGGTGTTCTTGGAGAATTCTGAAAATCAAAGTCAATTTTGAAGGCGTTATTGAACACCAAATCACAAGTATGAATAACCAAAATGAATCACAGATGATTCTCTATCATTTTATATCATCAAATCGTTTCAAGAGTTGTTAAATTTTAAAATCGATTTTTAGGGTAATATTCGAATTTTGGGGGTTTATGATTTAGTGGTTTTTGATTGTTTGTGATGACATGGATGGATTATAGATGTTCAGGGGTTTGATTTGAGATATAAATCGTCGATTTTGGTATTGAAATGGACAAAAACGAAGTTGGCCGGACTTGGAGCTTTGTTTCGCCGGATTTCATGGCTTTTCTGCCGGGAACGACGAGTTCACGCTCGTCTGTTACGGTGGTGACCTGTTCTGAGTTTCTGAAGGAATATAGAATAGACTGGGATTGAAATCAGAAGAAATCGAGTTGTTTCAGTGTTGTTTTCGGCTGCAAGAAAACTCGCCGGAGTCCGGCCAAACGCCGCCGGAATCTGGGCAATTTCCAGAAACCGGCCGGTGTTCAACCCGGACCCGGTTGGTTCCTGGTGACCCGGTCTTTTGACCCGGGTTCAATCTGTTTTCCCCAATACAAAAATCCAGAAATCTGTTTGTGCAAATTTTCTTTTTATAATAATTCAAAATTCTTTTATTAATTACAAAAATTCATTTGTTTAATTTTGAAATTCATTATTTATTATTCTGAAAATTTATTTTAATTCAAAAATAAATCCAAATTATTTAATTAATTAATTTTAGTGAATAATTAATTATTTAATTAGTCAATTAATTTAAATGTTAATTGATTAATTAATTTAATTAGTTATTAATTAATTTTAATTGATTATTTAATTAGATTTAATTATTTAAAATTGATTTAAAAATTCCGAAAAATAGTTTCGAGCTTTAAAATATTATTTTAAATTATTTTCCAAACTCGATAATTTTTACAAAATTATTTTCAAGTGTTCGAGCCTTATTATTTAATTATTAAATGATTCGGAGACCTGTTTTATTCCGAAAAATGTTCAAAAATTCATAATAAATCAACCGTTTGTCCGTTTAATACGAAACGAACGCGTACAGATTCAGAAAAATATTGCGCTTTTAATAAAAATACTTTTGAGACCTAATTTCTTTTGTATTGCAATGTCATTTGATTTGTGTATCAGTTTAAGTCGGTATGTGGTCGGTAAATGCTAATAATGACCTAAATTTTATTCTGAACGCACTGAGATGTATCTCTTAATGATCTGACTTATGTATTATATGAAATATGTGAGTACGTGTTATACGAATACCATGATTACGTGATACGTGATATACATGTTGTCTGTTACAGTTTTAAAATGCCATGCTAGTTATAAACGATCGGGTAGATGTCAAGACGTATAGTTACGTCGATTGAGTTTAGTTCTGTCAATTAAGATAGTCCTTTTGTTTATAGAATCAAGTAGCAAGGAGTGCAATCAAGTGTTAGACGAAGATAGTAGCCATCAGTTAGAAGCAGAGTTAAAGTAAGAGGTTATTGAGCATACCAGGCAAGTACCCCTAACTTCACTTATTGTTCAAGTGACGTTTATTTTGAATTATATTATGCAAGTACCTTTATTTTCATTTATCATTCAATTGATATTGACTCCGAACTTTATTCTTTCGATTCCCATACTATTCTAAGTTCAGAATAGTTAAACGTTTTATGTATTTCGCTATAAATCACTCTATACAGTGGAACATTGAATTGAGATTAGCAAATAACTAATTATTCTAGTTATTTCGCCATCAGTTGTTTAGACAACTCCGGACCATGTGACATGGGGAGTTGAATAGATAAGGATGTCATTGATTCGACTCCTTTAATCAAAAATTGTTTCGTGAATTGATTCTTGGTTAGCATAAGGGGCCGAGGCACCGGTCCAGCGTGAGTTATTATACGAAAGTGTAATATCTTGCTAGGCGAATATATGCCTTCTTCATGGATATCCAATAGGTACGGTATGGCTGCGGGATATCGATACCTATATTTACGGTATGGCTGCGGGATACCGGTGTTGTTTCATGACTGATCATCAGGAACAGCATAGTGCATAATTATGTTTTATTAAACTGTCGCTTAAACTTTAAAGTTTATATCAGCTTCTGATTTTACTCAGATATTGTTATTGTTGTTTATTTACAAACTTTATACTGCTTGCTGAGCATTTCTTTCGCTCATACTTGTTTATTATTCTAATATTTCAGCTAAGCCAGAGCAGGCCTGAGTCCCAAGTTTGACCAGAAGTCGAGTGCTTGTAAATAGTGGTGTGTATTCCAGGTAGACTGTTTTGGGACGCTTGGATAGTCTAGAGGTTTGTAATAAAATTTGAATAATCTGTAAAACTAATTAGACTTATGGTTGTAATAACACTTGATTTGTAGTAGTGCCTGTTCCATACTATAACCTGTGATCGATCCAGTGCAGGTAAAGGGGTCGTATTTATTATATTATTCCGCTGTGATTATTTTATTTTGGTTTATTGGCGAGTGACCCCCAAATCTAGACCCCGGGTTTGGAGGGCGTCACAGGATCATAAAAGGAATATAATATATTGAGAAAGGTTAAGGGAACCTAAGTAATAAGATCCCGGGTATGATCCTTCAAACGATAAACGAGAACGAAAGATAAGCGAACCGTAAAACAAATAAGTGACCAAGAGACAAGCTTGTACAAGAAGCTAGGGATTGTGACATCATCAAACCACAAGGTGTGGACAAGTGGGAGCATTATGACATGTGCAAGGTGACATAGGCATGACAAAAAAAGGAAGGAATTGTTGGATGATTGTAAACCACACAAAGTTCAAGGTTAGAAGGGTAATTAACCAAAAACAAAACCAAAAAAACCTAGCTAGCCAAAACAAATCAAAGCAAACACAAAATTTTTCATTCTTCAAGCATTGCTCTCGGCTTTTCATCTTTTTCAAAGGAAGAAAAATCAAAAACCAAGTTCCAAGCATTGTTAAATCATAAGGTAATTATCTAAGCTTCCTTGTACATAGATATGGATATGCTATAAGTTTAAGCTCCTAATTCCTTCCCAATCTCTTCCAATAAATCAAGGAAGAAGATGGTGAATAGTAACCTTCAAGAAATAACTTTAGTTTTCTTGAATTTTTATAAAAGATTAAGGTTATACAAGCAAGGATCAAGGTTCTTTAGGCATTCAAAGTTCTTGTGTTGTGTTAAAAAGATTCAAGGAAGGTATAATCTCTTAACCAAGCTTTGTTATTGAATGTTAAGAGCATAATATGAGTATTGTAGTTCATGAGAGGCTTGATGGTTGTGTATGTAGAGATTAGTGAGTTTTGGGATGTTGTTGGATTGGTAAATGTTGTTATTTTGATTAAAAGAAGTTAAGCTTAGGCATAAGTATGAATGATTAAATTGAATTGGTTGGGGTTGTTATGATGTGATAAGGATGGATGTTGGTTGTATGTTGGATTTGAGGTTGATTTGGGATGGTTTTGAATGGTTTAAAATATTGGAAATTGCGTAAACATAGCCGTCGTAACGTCCGATTTTCTTTAGACTGTTTTTGTGCATAACATTAGGACCCGAGAACCCCCTGCTAAATTATGGCAATTGCCATGTCTAGATAGCTCATGTTACGAGCTTCGTTTTGATATGTAGTTCGTTCGATTCCGATGCACGGTTTAGGAGAAACGACCGTTTCAAGTAACGGCGTTTCGCGAATGAAACTTTTCCCCTCGCCTTATTTTGAAACATAGGTTAAAGACCAAAAAGGGTTAATTAATGCATGAAACATTTATGGTAAGTGTATTAGGCAGTTGGTAAGACACTCGCGAAGGAATCGCCTTAAAACTCGTAAAGGTTAAATTATTAAAAATGGTGGAGCCGAGGGTACCTGGGTGACTTAAGCAAATCAGTAAGCGCAAAACGAGCGTTAGAGTCTGAGTTGGTTAGAGTATAGATTTGCAAGTGACTTTGGTTCAATTCCAACTTACTTGTTGCTTATAGGTTACCAGACTCGTCCCGAGCCATTCGTAACCCCCAGTCGCTCAGGCAAGTTTTCTACCCGTTATACTGTTGTTGTGATGAATATATGTATATGCATTATCTTGCGATAGATGCATGTTGGTTAATTAGCAAATGTTGCGATATATTGAAGCATGCTGATATAGTATATATATGCATGCCTGTTTCGTATTCTTGCCATATATATCTGTTGGTTCAATTGATAATACCTATGCTAGAGAATAGCGGTAACTTGCATATACCCTTAGTATAGGGACCCAAAGGTGAAAACATTTTCTAAAACCGGGAGTCGAGGATCCCGAGTAGATTTTATATATATATATATATATATATATTTATATATATATATGGTTATAGTTTTCAAAACTATTAATCGAGTAAGGTTTATTCGATAACTTTATTTTATTAATGAATATTATCTTGAATATTCATTCGAGGACTTATGACTCCTTTATATTATTTATTGAATATTACTTGGATATTTATTTGAGGATGTATGACTCCTTTATTTTATTTAATGAATATTATTTATAATATTCATTCGAGGTATTATGACTCCGCTTATTACTGAAATATATTCTTTATTTTATTAAAGAATAAGGTGTTAATAATCAAACTTATTTTCGATTATTCAAATAAAGATAATACTTTCATATAAGTGTATCTTTGGTTATTTAATACTCGTTTCAAGTATAAGTTTTAAAACTTCTACTTCAATTATTTTTATAAAGATTATTCTTTATGGGAATATTATTTAAATAATAATATTCAGATATTTTCTAATATATCGGGACTGATTTATTTCATTAAATCAGCTTTACTCCAAACATTCTTAAAAATGTTTTCGAGTCTTCAAAATGATTTTAAAAGTTAGAGCGGATCCCAAAACTCGTTTTCCGATTTAAGATCTTCCTTTCGAAGGAGACTTGAATATTCGCTCAAAAATCTTGGGGATCCGGCTCTGTGGTATATTTTATATTCGCAACATGGTTGCTGTTTTGAGAAGACAATTTGATTACTTGCCCAATGTTCGGGAAGTAAGTCCATCTGATTGAGTCGGCATAAGCGACAGGCCGGGGTACGGTCTATAAAGTGTAAGTGGCTAGGTGGCAGTCCATCAACGCATGAGTGGCCGGGTAACGGTCTAGCGCGAGGTCCTAATGCGGCCAGGGTGATGACCGGTGAGGAATTCATCCATCTACAGTAGAAAAGGTTACTTAATGGTATCTTTGCCTGATCAGCAAGATATCTGGTTTATGCCAAAATTCTTTTCCTTCCGAATTCATTGGATATTGCAACTCTGTTCATACTTTACATGACAGAGGTTTTCAGGAAATGTATGGGAGATATATATGAATATATTTATATATCGGGACTTAATGAAGTATCTCGTAACTTCATTATTTATAATGATATTCAAAGATTGAATCTATTCAAATCTTGTCTTGTAGTCTCATCTATGTGATGAACCTTTGAAACTGATTATAACTTGAACGGGGGTAGTTCAAGTAGTATTTGGGAAAGATATAAGTATTTTGGGGTATCTTGTAACTTCATCTTTTAAACTTATATCTAGTTAATGATTATCTTATGCATGACAAAGATTTTCAGAAAAACGTTGAGACAAGGTTAGATATATGAGATCACCTTGCAACGATATTTTTATACAGTTATACACTGGAACTCTGTGTATATTATGCATGGAAGAGGACTTCCAAGATTTTGAAAAGTATATATGTATATATACTGAATATTTTGCGACTTCATCGCATTAAGATATCAAACTTGGTTCATTTCTTTTGACCAAGACTTTCATGAGTACTATGAGAAGGCTCATATATTGTAAATCATTATACATATTATTTTGGTGGGCTTGCTGCTCACCCTTGCTTTATTTCTTCATCACACAACAACAGTTAGGAAAGATGGCCAGACTCCAGCAGACCCAGCGCAAGCGCGTGGGAAGCGTCCCGCGTCTTCCCGTTGATGTTGTAGCTGCTATAGCTGCAGAGGTAGATCTATTGTAGATCAGACCATCTACTTTTGAGAATCAATTATGTATAATTATAACTTGTGGCAGATAATGGCAATTAACTGTAAATTTATCAAGTAATCATTTTGGGTTGTAATAACTTTTAAATTGTGGATTCAAAGACTTGTACTTATTTAAATTTCATCTCTGAGACTATAACGGGTTGTGGTGTGTGTTAGTGTGGGGTCACAGCATAAGGTTATTATTATTAATTAAGTGAAGTGATATTGTGGAAAGAAAGACCGTGACGACCCGGATCCCCGACCCCGGATCTGGGGGTGTTACAGATTCCATGGACTTACTCATTTCATTTAAATTATTGGTGTTGTTGTCACAAATAATATTCACATCAACTTTGGGCGTATATTCATGAAGCACATTTTGGAGAACCAATCTCAGCATAACAATTATATCTTATATACAAGATTTCTTGAGATTATGCTCAATGGATACCTGTCAGAAGCATAAAAGGCAGCAACTCACAGTGACATCTTGGAAGATTCTCCTATCTTGTCCCCGTTGATAGTGAATAAATTGCACTAGAAAGAAAACTATTCAAATGCAAACGCTGCTTTCCTAACAGACCACATGATAGATGTCTTTGCTACTATCAATGCTCAATATGAAAATGAAGACGATGAAATTGAACCTCAAGCTGCTAATGCACCACCAAAAAACATTGCTCATGCACCTGAAGAGAATGTGAATGAAGAAGCAGATCAACCTGAGCCTGAACATGGTGATCAAGCAGAGGATGCAGTTGAACCACAACAAGAAGGTGAAACTGACAATTCTCAACAGCCTCAATCTGAAGCTGCTAGACAACCTCCTCAAGCTGCTGAGTCTGCTCACTCTAATACATCTGTCTACAGACCAGCTTTCTTAGGTTAGGGTACATCTGCTATGAGTAATACTTATGAAGCATTCTCTGATTACATTAGTATAGATCAATTACATCTTGACCCTCATCGCACACAGCTACTTATTGAACAAGTAGATAGGGGAGGGGTGAATTTGGCATACCACAAATTCATAACCACCCTCTAGAGCCTAATCAAACACCCTCTACTCTCTTAGCCCAAACCCTAGAGTATAAGGACCCTATACATATAGAGGGAGAAACTGCACTAGATGCAGCAAATAAGGAAGGTACTTTGAGAGAACCCACAACTCTGTCTCCATTGAAGCAAAGAAGTAAATCCCCTGAGACAACTGTAAACCTCCAGGTATCTTCTCAAAAGGATTCTCTGGCTAAAAAGGCAACTAAACAGTTACTAGATCTATCTTCTCAATGAGGTAGATCTATTGAAATTCGCCCATCGGCCACGGCCTCCTGTAGTGAGTTAAACACACTATCCAATATCCAAGCTCTTGAAGCATTAAATTAGTCAATTAGAAGAGTTCTATTTGGTGAGGAAATATTGACGGAAATAGGGCATTCAACCATTTTACGGTTAGAATATCCTGTTCAAGGTCCTTTAATGGATCAACTGCCTTCACATGTGTTAAGAGAGAGTGTTGTAATTATTGCCAAATCTAGCACATCAATTACCTCCCCAGGACTGATAACCCTGGATGCATCTACGGATAGTGGATCCGACGTAGACGCGGATCGGCAACTCATTGGAGATGAACTAGATTTAATTGGTGAGCCAAAGGGGAATGTATCTTCATAGATACAAGGGGAAGCTGGGGATCAGATGCCAAATATGACGACCCCAGTGCTCCTCCCAGAGATTCTAACTCTGGATGAGTCATCTCATGATGACAGGAAACTTGTCTCAGATAAGGATCAGGAATTGCGAAATCCCATTGCACCACTGCTGACCTCCTTACGGATGGCTTCAGTTTCTTCTGCAGGTACACTTGGAACTCGGAGCTTTGAGCGGAGTGAACATGTGAGAGCGAGTGACACACATCACCCCAAACCGAGTGCTAGAGTGCTGAGCGATACACTGCGAGATGCCTGTGAATCACCTACCATCCAAAATACACCTATAGATCTATCCAACTATGTCACTAAATCCTATCTTGAAGAGCAGCTAGCTTTTAAAGACAGTTATCTCAAAGAACAGCTGGCTCTTAAGGACCAACATTTCCGGGAAGAATTATCTCTCAAAGATCATCAAATCGCTAGTCTTTCCGATCAACCTGAACATCAACAACCAGTATTCGCCAGCTTACGGGAATTCGTTGAGTGATCTCTATCTCACACAGGAAAAGGAAAAGCAATTTCCAACACTGAGCCAAAGCTCTCAGTTAGAAAGCAAGCGCCGATCCCGGTCTCATCTGAAGCAGCTCTTGCCAGTACTCGGCCAATGAGCTCAGTCAGCAAGAAACTGCCTGTTTCTCTTGAGATCCCTGTCTCGACCTTACATGCTCAATCAACAACAGCTCTGAAGGAGAACCCAACTGAGGGGGAGAAAAGGGTAGAAGAACAAGAAAAAGTAGCCATTGCTGTTGATCTACTTCAAGATGCCTTTCAGACTACTGGAGTTGCCTATAGTGAATTTGGAGATGAGTTGAGGGAAGAGCAAGAAGACAGGATTGATGAAAGGTGCTCCTCAAAGAAAGATTCTCTAAGGAAAGTGCTACATCTCAGGGGGAGCAATCAGGACATATGAGCCAAATAATTACAACTCAGAAAATCTGTTGTCTCAGATATATGCTCCAAGACCCTTATTCTCTAAAGAGGAACTGGAAGAAGGAGAAATAGATGAAAGTGATGTTATAGTGGGGTGTGAGCCAAGATTTGAAGAATTGGCTACGGAAGAGAGAAAGATCATTACTGAGGATGAAGAGTTTGAAAATGAAGATGCTTTCTCAAATGACTGTGTATTTTATGGATTGCCAGAGAAAATCAATCGCTCTTATACAGAGATTCAAGGGGAAATGGAAAGATCAAGAACAAGAATTCAGAGAGCCATTCAAAGAAAGGAGAATAGGGAAGCGAGAGAAACATATCTTTGAGCTAACAGGAAAGGAAGTAAATGGGAAGAAATAAAGAAGAAAATTGACAAACCTGAAATATATCACTATTCAGACCCTGGTAACTCTAATCTGCTGAGAACTGTGGAACATTACAGAAAAGAGTATGAAAACATCCATGAATTCTATGATCAGTTTAGCAAAATAATCACTGGAACTACTGTGAACACTCTGAAGAATGGATGAAAGATCACTATCAATCACAGAGATGGTCTATAGATAAAGGTGTCTACCAATGTGTTGAAGAAGTTAAACATTGTTGAACTGTTTGTCCTAGCCTCAAAAATCCCATGGTTGAAATCGAAAGAGAATGAATATTTCAGAGACAAACTTTGGAGAATGATGATGAATGTATCCCCTCAAGCCTTTATGTATCCATTCGTGATTAATGTAATTGTGGATGGTGGGATGCAAAATATCACTATGTCTGACCAACATCTGAGATCCATTCGATATCTACAACTCACTTTTCTTGAAAGTCAACTGAGGAGAAAAAGAACAAAACTGGAGGCACCAGGAGTTAAAAGATCAAAAGCATACCTTAAAGCTGCTGAAGTTATATATGCTTATAGACTCAATGAAAAAATGATCAGGGATACAGAGAAGGATATAAAGAAAGTTGGAAGAGCTTATCATGAGATAGTATTAATTAATGGAGGGCCAGAAATGAATCTTCTAAAAGATAGTGAACCTATCATCAGCACTAACAGTGAAGGGGAACTATTCTTTAAGATTAATCAAGCAATGATTAAGATTAATGATTTCAGAACAAGTGCATTGGAATCAATTTATCAAGCCTTAATGGACGTCAAGCTCTCCACATGTAAGGAAGATAAAATTGTATTGATCCCAATCATAAGGATACTTGATGAGGTACTGGAAGAAGAATCAATAAATGACACCAAGAGAGTACAAGGACATCCTAAAAGAATAACAGTCTTTGTAATGTCCAGAAAATCATCACTATTGTTTGATATTGTTCCTAAATGCACTAAAGTCAAATATTTTGAGATAATGCTTCATGAGCTGAATAATCCACCTCTAGTCAATGCACTTGAGATAGAAGCTCGTGATTGTGTTTAAGCTAGATTGAATGAGCTAAAAGAGTCTCCTCCAAAACCTTCATATCTTAAGAAGAAAGTCACTAAGAGAAAATCTGATCAGACTCAAGAAGGAGAAAAAAGCAGGAAGCAGAAGAGAACAAAGACAAAGAAGATATAGAATATATGTTCAGGCTAGAGGAACACTTCTTTGTAATTTGTAACTTAAGAAATCTGGAATTGAATATGTAATCTAGAATATATTTAATATCTTTATCTGTGTTGAGATTGTACTTTTTCTTATTATCAATTGAGTTATCCTTAGGGATTTGCTTGTCGAACTCTAACAATAAAATAGGGGGAGATTGTAAAGCATAATGTAATGTAACATGTAATCAAGGATTTATAACTCAACACGAAAATAGAAACAGATAAACAATATTAAACTGTGAAGCATAGGAACCCTACAGATGAAGACATGATAAACACAAAGAACCAAAAGATGCAATTGACTCTTTAATTCCTCTAACAGATCATTGGAAGAAGTTCATTGTTATGTTCAAGCAGCCATGAAGAATAAGATAACAAGGGACTTTAAGCATTAGTTACATGAATTGATTTAAAGTGTTACAAATCAAGGGTTCAGTAAAAGAAGCAATGGATAATCACCAATCTGTATCAGCTCAGAAACACAAGTCAAATTGATTTAGGATTCTCTCAATGCTAGTTGTTTGTGAACCAGACCAGTGCACCAAACATCAGTACTCAAGAAAGAATTGTGATTCAGTTATAGAAGAAAATATTGATAAAATGAAGAATGGTTTGACAAAAGCAAGAACATTCTAAGGCATGAATCACAGGTCGGTATAGAAGAGTATACAAAGACTATCTATGGTTGCCACAGAACTGGTCGCCATAGAGAATTTCCCTAAGGCACTACAGTGGTTACCATAGAGATTCTCTAAGGCACCAGTGGTCGCCATAGAAACTAGTTGCCATAGAAGAAGGTACAGTGGCTACTTGGTCACCATAGAGATCACATGGTCTCCATAGAGTTCACTTGGTCGCCATAGAGTTCACTTGGTCGACATAGAGATCACATGGTCGCCATAGAGTTCACTTGGTCGCCACGCCTTAGAGCTTTACAGAGGCATTGGTCACCATAGAAGCTTGCTCAGGTTGCCATAGAAAAGTTATGTAATTCATTGATTTAATTGCAACAAATTAAAAAGGATTGTGTGGACACAAGACTGCCACCTGTCCAATGAATTTGAAAGTCTACAACAGCAGTTGAATAAATTGGGTTCATTATCAGTCATCTTCTTCAGCAACACAATTCAGTTTACGAGAGCTCCATTAAAGCCCCTCATTTATTAAGCTTGTAAACATATTATTATGTTGCTGAATTTATTGTAGGTAATCAATTTATTAATTAGATTGTAGCAACCTCAAGGATTATATTAATAGAACAATATATTCCTCGAATTATTTTGTGTCTTATTTGATTCCGTACTTTTAACTAAGAACTTATAAACGAATCGAAAAGATTATAGGTATCGTATTCAACGCACCCTTCTACGATACTTTGGGACTAACAATTTTATATACAGGTTTATATATTATGTGTGTGTGTTGTGAACCCCACACTTCTGACCTCGGTTTGGAAGATGCCACATGTTTTACTCTCTTAACTGTTTTAAATAAATAAATATGTTTATAAAATCATTTAAAGATTGGTTCCAGGAGTCTCTTTTAATAATAATACCTGGAAAGAAATTATGATACTTGTTGGGCATTTTTGGCTCACTCTTTCTTTATGAATTCTTATTTCTTTCAGTATCAAATGAGGATAAAAGTGAATAGCTCTTAATAAACATCAAAATTGGAGAGATCCCAGCTGCGGGAAGTTGGGGATGTCAAAGTAAATAAGACGAAGTTAGTAAAGAGGTAATATAATTTTATTTAGTTGTTGTAAATTATAGAAGGTTAGATTCTTGTTTTATACCATAACTTGTAAACATTTGAGGGGTTATATGTATATTTATTTTAGTGTACAAGTTTATATTATTTAAAGTTGTTTGGTGACACCCAATCCTGACCCCGGATTTGGGGATATTACATATGGTGTAAGATCTAGAAGGGAATTCATAATCTGTATTAATGATCCATACTATAAATAACTGTATGTAAATTACGTCAGATCTCAGATATTCAAAACTTGTATTTTGACCTAAAATTGAGTTATTTTGGTAGCCGAAAAAGTGTAGGAATATTTAATTCCTCAAAAGTGGAATTACAAAGAAATATTCTTAATCTAGAAATTAAATAAATGTAAGTTGGGTTCGTTAGAATTTGGAAATGAGCAATTTGAAAAATGCGTTGAATAGTTCCTGATGAATAGTATACATTTCCGGTCTCCGATCGATCCCATATTTATGAGGATTCTTCAGGATGAGATTTGGTGACTACGTGCAATTAGAAATAGTATCTAAGATATATAAATTGCAATTTTAGAGGAAGAGTAGATTGAAGGAGAAACGATTAGTGAGGTGTATTGAAGAAGCTTTGAAAAGAAAGCAAACTTAAGTGAGGAACTTGCACTTTGACCAAGCCATTGATATAAATTGATAACACACCAAAAAAAGACTTATAACCAGCCATTTCTACCCCATTTTATTGAAGAAAACCGAAGCTAGAGAGAGGAGGAAGATGGAGATGTTTGAGTGATAATACCTCAAGCTTGTTCTTTTAAAGGTAAAATCTATACTACCCAACATCTCTAGAATGATATTTTCTTAAGTTTAAGAAGATTATGAATAGTGTTTTTATAAATTAGTTTGCTTAAAACTTAGAGATGAAAGCATGTATGTATTATATATGTTATGGATTAATATTTGAAGTGATTAGATATGTTGTTGTTGAGTTTCGGAGAATGGGAGTATTTGACTGAGTAGAGGGAGTATAAGGTGGATGTGAGTTTGTGATTGATTTGTATTGATTTTGGAGTAATTTTGAAATAGAAAACATCCCGTTTATAATCGTCGTAATGTCCGTGTAACATTATCTATTTTAGGCTATTTTGTAGTACATTTTACGAACTGTAAACTGCATATTTTCAAGCACCACTGGTCATTAATGTAAAGATAATGTCTTGTAGATTGTAACCATATGAAGATTGTGTCGAGAAGATTTACGGTTTAAGAGAAATGGTCATTTTAGTGGAAGCGGCGTAAATAGTAAAACTCCGTAGGAGACTCAACTTTTCAAATGTTTTTGATCGAGTTAAACCCTTATTTTTGTAATGAAACTTTTATGATAAATATTAAAAATACCCAAGAAGAGTTTGAAAATGGTTTCATATTTAAATATGAATTCCTTGATTTATTAAAATTGTTAGAGTGCGAGTCGTGTAATAGTAATTCTGAAGAATGTCAACTCTAGAGGCACTACTTTGACAAACCATTCTGACCAAGATAAAAGAATAGTTTCAAATCGGTTAAAACATAGAATTTTTTTAGGATTATCATGACTACCTATTAGTGTAGAGAATGAGAGTAAAGACCATGGATTAAGTATAAGTTGTACTTTTGTTTACTGGACTCGATATAGGTTTATGGATTAGTATCGAGGTCTTGGCAAGTAATGAGTTAATGGAGTTGATTATGGTTCTTAGTTGTTTATTAGCTATTTAAGATAACTTAGATTATTATATCTTTTGATTAAACCATTCAGGGTGAGTGGAACTCTGAGGACATTAAGGATTGTGAGAACCTTTGAGACTATATTGCTGGACTCCAGGCAAGTTTTCGAACCTTGTACTCTATTTTCAAAATATTATATCTTTGTTTTGTATATAAGATGTAAGTCCGTTATGTAAGTTTCCTAACCCTATGTTTTACATCATAAAATATACTATTGTTATTTATGTAAATTTCTTAAAACTATATCTTGCCTATCATAGAATATTTGATTCTTATGAAGCAAGTTTTCGAACCCTATTACTGTTGTTGTGGTTATTACAAGTATATGCAATATCTTGCAATATAAATGCATGAATGTTTTGAAAACTTAATCTTGCAATATAAATGCATGTATGATTTGAAGTTAATATTCCATGACATATATGCATGCATGTTTTGAAATTTCGACATTTCAATAGTGAAATAAAATTGTTTAATGTAGAGCTTACGAGCTACATAATACCTATGCTAGTGACAAGTGATATTTTGCGTATACCCTTAGTATAGGATATACGAGTTTGAACATTATACTTTATATCAGGATACGATATTCCTAAGTATGTTACGTGCGGTTTTTAATAACTAGTAATCGAATAAAGTTATTCGATGGTTTTAAACCCTAAAGTGAATATTATTTCGAATATTCATTTAATATTTTTTACAATCAATTATTATTATTGAATATTATTTTGATAATTCGAGAATAGATTTTACTCAGGAATAATTAATTATTTATTTGATGAATATTAGTTTTGAATATTTATTTAAAGACTTTTAACTCTGATTATTTTTATCTTAATATATTCTTTAAACAATAATTATTTAAAAAATATTATTTAAATATTCTTTTAATATTTTTAAATGAGATTGACAAATGATTTATATTACTTAAATCATCTTTATCTTAAATGTTTTCGAAACTTATAAGATGATTGTTAGGTCACACAACACTGTAGAAGGGGGTTGAATACAGTGTAGAATACAATCAAATCGATTTAAAGCACAAGTAACAGAAAATAGATGTATTCGATATAACAAACTCTGTTATAATGGAACTGTTCTCTCTCAATGATGAGCAAATATCACGAGAGCTGCTAGGTTACAATATATGAGCTTCTCGATGATCGTAACTCTTGTAGAGTAAACCTATGTATGTGTTTATATAGACACACAGTTACAAGATAACTTCTAGTTGATATAGAATATAATTCTGTCTCCTAAAATATATCAACCAGATATCTTATATAATTCTTCTAGTCCTCGAACTCTTTCCATGCATATCTTATTTCGTATTAGTTTCGATCTTCTTTCCTGTAAATCAACTTCCTTAACTATTAGTCCTCTAGTACTTAAGTTCTGATATCCATCTTCTAATATTATCCTATGATAATCTAAGTCTTGAAATCCTTAAGTCTTGACTTCCAGTAAGTCCTGATTTCTGTAAGAACTGATATTTCCTGTTAGTTAAGATCTGAAAACTAAACATGAAACAGATTAGACATTACATCTCAAATATATCCAACAATCTCCCCCAACTTGTAAATTATGCAAGAATATACAAGTTAATAGATTTGATGATGTCAAAAACACATAAGTTCAAATGCAATAAGAGTTTAATAAGACTATAAATTATAACTTACAAAACATCTAGCTTTACCAACATTACTGAATCAATCTGAATCCATAATGATTCTTTAACAAAATCATTTATCAGATTATCTTCAGCTTTCTTCAGAACTTCAGCTAACTGTGCTTTGACCTGCATCAGTTCTTCTTCTTTACTATCACCAATTTGATAAATGGCTGTTCTGAGAGCTTGAATGGATGTTCTTTCAAGTCCATCACAAAGTCTGATAACCTTAGGATGTGAAGAGTTTTTATTATAACATAAGCATCTTCCTTTCGGAATAACTTCCACCTTAGCAGAATTCTTCAGCATATGAATTTCTCTTCCATCACCTTCAGTAATCATTGGACTGTAATGAGAAGTCTTTGTACCAGAGATTCTGAATAGATCTTTTATAGCCTTCAAAATATATTCTGACCATCTTCTTGTAACATCAGATTTTACTTCCAGAAGATAATGAATATGTTGAAGTTCTCTGATAGACTTCTTTAATACATCAGAATCAACTAATCTATAAGTCCTTCCATCATTGAGAAATAAGATTAATTTATCTTTCAGATTCTCCTTATCATGAGCATCTATCACAACTTGAGCAGACAACACCTTGCCACGGTGCCTTTATTTAATTTGTTCATATAGTTTGTCTGTCAATATGAAAGGATCTTCTAGAGTAATCTCTACTCCTGTTTGAATATTCTCTTCGTCAGAACCTAATCCAGCTCTATCTCTAGGTTGCTTGGCTTTCAACCCAAATATAGCAAGTTGATTAATCATGAGATTGGATTTTGGTTCAACTGGAGTAGTTTTCTTCCATAACAGCTTCTTCTTATAAGCAATTGTCAATTTATTCAAATCAACTTGAGCATTGTCAGCAGTTGATGTCTTGATAGCTTGATCAGAATTTGTTGTTTCTTCTGTACCTTCCTGTCCTTTATTCTGAACAACAACTTGAGCAGTGTCAGAGGTTGTTTTAGAATCTTCACTTATCTTTCTTCTTTTCAGAATTTGAACAGTTTCATCTTCAACAAGATTACATCAGATACTTGAACCATTTTACACACTGGTTTCATCAGATCTTGAAAAGTTTTCAAGTCCAGTGACTTGGTTGGTTCATCAATTTTTCCTTTCCCTTTGTCTTTGGGATTACTTTCAGTCTGTGATCTAGTTTTGAACTTTGAAGTTTCATAATTTGACTTTTCCTTGATCACAATGCCCTTTTTTTTTGGCCTTGGAGGTTTCTTTGCATCAGAAGCTTTAGACTTAGGATTTGTCTTCTCAGCAACAAATCTAGCTTCTTCCTCCTTGAGAGTTTCTAAATCCATTCCTGGATTGTGTTTCAGAAATAATCTTCTTGATATCTCCTCATCAAGTGTCTGGATTTTAAGATCTTTGTAATAAACAGTAGTCTGCTTCCCCTTTAACTTCAGAGTTTGCAAGAACTTCTGAGAGTCTTCAGATCCTGACTGAATCAGAATATCAGAACTTGACATTAGACTTTGCTTATCACCACTTGACTTCAGTCTTTGAGCATTCACGACATCAGAACTTGACTTGTTCTGAATAGAGGATTTTCCTTGAACTTTTCTTTGACCTCTGCTCTTTTCAGAGTTTCCCTGGTCATCACCTTTATCGTCCTTTTTCTTCAGTTCTTGAGTAGGTGAGCATTTGGACTTAACTACCTTCTCCCCCTTTTTGGCATCATCAAGAAGTAAGAGAGAAAGAAGAAGTTCAACTGAAGATTGGATTTCATCCAATTGAGCTTTCTGAGAAGCTTGATTAACCAGAACCTCAACAATTTGGGCCTGTTGCTTCTCTTGAGTTTTCTCAATGGCTGCAACTTTTTCAGAAATAGGTTTGATATACCTGTTTTTGTCAATCTTGAGCACCTGATCGAGTTTATCATCTTATTCTCTGAGTGTATCAACCTTTTCATGAGTATCAGTATGTAGACCTTGAATATGTTTTGTAGACAGAGTTGTGATCTTGAGTTGTGTCTTGAAATCAGCATTTGTGAGCAACTCATCAGCTTTTGCAATATGCTCTGTCAGAATTTTAGAACATGGAATAAAATTTGATTCATTCCACTTCTTGGTCCACTCAACACCTCTGTGAGTATCCTCCCAAGGAATAGGTGCTTCCTTTTTAATAAATTTCTTCACCAATTCTTCCTTTCCCAGAATAGGTACTGGAGTCTCAGCAGAAATACTGTCATCAGAACTTGAGGAAGACTCATTCTGTTCTGAGAGCTTAACAGTGTGTGAAGCAACTGGAGATTCAAGAATTACATCATCTAAATTCTGATCAGCAGAATTTATCTCCAGAGCTGGTGTCTTTGATGTAGATGGAGCTTCCAGATAAAGAATTTCAAGTATATTCAAATTATGAATATCTATTTCAGAAATATCAGTTTGTTCTTTAGCATCATCTGTAGCTTTAATAGGAGAGACATGAGGGGTAACAACTGTGTCATTAGCAGTGTCTTTGGCTTTAGCTGGAAGGGCTGCAATAATAATTGGTTCTTGTGGGATCAGAGATTCCTGATCCCCTTCCTCAGCTTCTTCAGTATCTTCTGATATAGCCTTAGCCAAATACCTCATTGCCTTCATTTTCTTCAATCTCCTTGCCAATGAAGGAGTTGCTTCCGTAGCATCAGAATTTACAAATTTCCTTTTCAAAGTATCAGAACTTTGAGTTGTTGTTTCTTTCTGAGAAGTAACATTCCCAGCTTCAATTATCACAGGTTCAGATGCATGAACTTGTGCTTCAATTGTTTCCTCAAATCATCAAAATTTATAATTGACCATTATTAAATCAAAACATTCATCACAGGATAAAGTTAAAAAAGATGAAGTAAAGATTAACAAATTGCAATTAAAACATGCACAATCATATAATTTGAGAAACAAAGAACAAATCTTGCAATTAAAGGAAATTTCATTAATATATCAGATGAGTACGTTTCATGAAATTTATCAATGACATGCAAAAATTACAAGATAGTTCTATTCTAAGATTCTTAACATCAACAACCTTAGTCCTAGTCTAAGAAGACCTATCGACTAGCTCCTTCTGCTGTTGACGAAGAGCACTGCAAGACGGATGATCCGTTCTTGCTGACGGAGAGCTTCTCTCCTTTGCTCTTCCAAATGATCAAGATGGAGGTGGTAGTCCATCGAAAAGAACAAGAGGTCTGTGTGAACCTCTTACATCACAACTCAACTCAATATTGAAGGTTTCATAGTTCAGGAACAGGTTGAAATGAACCATTTTTGTTGATAAAAATAAAAAGAGAATGAGTTTGTGAGAAAATGGAAGATGTTTTGGCTGAATGAATAGTCGGTTTAAATAGCCAATAGATTACCAAGGGACGTGAGGAGTGTTTAACAATTACAAGTACAAATAATGATCCCTCGACTCCCTAGACTGATGTGTAATAATAACAGTCAGTAAAAGATCTAAAGCAAGAGTTAATGGGCACGAGAAATAATTAACAATTACTGTGCACATGCAGTTTTTCAAGACATACACGTTAACCACCAACCCATAATGATTATGACTATTTTTAACTTACCCAAATTTATTCTGATTTAAATATGACTATTTCAGATTTTACCACAAAAAAGTCAAGTAAAGAAAAATGCCACGTAAGCATCAAAAATTCCATCAGGATTTAATATCAGAACTTAACTCATATCAGATTTTAACAGTCATCAGAACATGGCTTCTGATCTAGCAACTGGTGCAAATGTTTCATCATATCAATACCCTCATGCTGAGAGTAACCTTTAGCAACCAGTCTTGCTTTATTCCTTGTAATTATGCCATCACTGTCAGTTTTATTTCTAAACACCCATTTTGTACCAACAACTGATCTGTTCTTTTGTCTTGGTACTAGGGTCCCGACTTTATTTCTTTCAAATTCATTTAACTCTTCCTGCATTGCTTGCACCCAATCAGCATCTTGAAGAGCTTCTTCCACTTTCTTTGGTTCAGTCTGAGATAGAAAAGAATGATAGAGACATTCATTTGAAGTTGCAGTTCTAGTTCTGACACCTGCTTCAGGATCTCGAATGATTAAATCAGGTGTATGTGCTTTAGTCCACTTCCTTGTAGATGGAAGTTGATCTCTAGAACTGGATCCTCCCCCATGATCCATGTTGTCTCTATCATCATTTTGTGATGCTCCCCCTATAGTTATACTCTTTGAGACTTCAGAATATGAATTTGATTTTTCAGAAGTTGAAGAATCAGAGCTTCCAGAATTATCAGACTTTGGCTCATCAAAACTAGATAAATCAAAACTTGAAGAGCTAGTGACAGGTTCTGATGCTTCTCGAGAGTCTTGAGATGTGGTAGGATCTTCAGCTTGCTCCCCCTGGACAGGTGCATTTTCCTTTGGAGTTGTTACCATAGTTTCAATGACATCAGAACTTAATCCATCAGAACAAACAGGATCAGAATTTAAATCTTCATTCTCAAATCTCAGCTGATCATGATCATCAAAATCTTCAAGTTCAGTAATCTTCTTATCATCAAAAGAGACATTGATAGATTCCATGACAACTCTTGTTCTTAAATTGAAGACTCTGAAGGCTTTTGTGAAAAGTGGATATCCAATAAAAATTCCTTCATCAGCTTTTAGATCAAATTTTGACAGCTGCTCAGTATGAGTCTTAATAACAAAACACTTGCAACCAAATACATGAAAGTATTTCAGATTTGGCTTCTTCTTCTTCACTATTTCATATGGTGTTTTTCCATGCTTGTTTATGAGTGTTGCATTTTGTATAAAACAAGAAGTCTGCACAGCTTCAGCCCAAAAATAGGTTGGTAGCTTTGCTTCATCAAGCATTGTTCGTGCAGCTTCAATGAGAGTCCTGTTCTTTCTTTCTACAACTCCATTTTGCTGTGGAGTTCCAGGTGCAGAAAATTCCTGTTTGATTCCATGATCTTTGCAGAACTCTTCCATGATTGAATTCTTGAACTCAGTGCCATTATCACTCCTTATGATTTTAACAGAATCTTTGATCAATTTATCCAGCTGTCTGACATGATCAGTTAGGGTAGATGCAGTTTCAGTCTTCTTGTGCAAGAAGTACACCCATGTGTACCTTGTGAACTCATTCACTATAACCATAACATATTTCTTCTTTGCAATAGACATGACATTGACTGGACCAAATAGATCAACATGCAGTAGGTGATAAGGCTCAAGAATTGATGAGTCAGTTTTGCTTTTGAAAGAAGATTTTCTTTGTTTTACCTTCTGACATGAATCACAAAGGCCAGCAGGAGCAAATACTATTTTTGGCAGTCCTCTCACAAGATCTTTCTTTACAAGCTCATTTATATTGTTGAAATTTAAATGAGAGAGTTTCTTGTGCCAATTGCAGCTTTCTTCAATTGATGCTCTACTCAACAGATATATTGCAGAACCATCAGTACTTGTTGAAAGTCTGGCTTCATAAATGTTACCATGCCTATATCCTTTCAGAACCACTTTTCCTGTTGAATTACTTATAACTTCACAGTGTTCTTCAAAGAAATCCACATGATAACCTCTGTCACAGATTTGACTTGTACTCAACAGATTGTGTTTAAGTCCGGAGACTAGAGCTACTGATTCAATGATGACATTTCCAAGATTGATCTTGCCATATCCCAGAGTTTTCCCAATGTTGCCATCTCCATAAGAAACTCCTGGGCTAGCTTTCTCCACAAAGTCTGATAACAGGGCTTTATTTCCAGTCATATGTCCTGAACATCCACTGTCCAGAACTAGGATGTTCTTCCCGTTGCCCTGCAATCACAAAGACCACTAAAGGTTAGTTTTAAGGACCCAAACTTGCTTGGATCCTTTGGCCTTTTTAAGTTTGTTAACATTTGCATCGGATTTAACATCAGAGTTTATAGCATTTCCACAGTTATAGCATTTCTTTCTAGGAGCATTAGGAACAGGCATATTATTGTTGCTTTTATTCACACCTTCCTTTCCATTCCTATTTTTCCTAGCTTCCTTTACCTTGTTTACACTGGTAATCTCTTTCAGCTTATGTTTAAGCTGCTTCTGTGTCATTAAGCCTATGTTAACTTCAGTTGGTTTATCTTGTTCTAATTTGTCAGAAGTTGACTCTGCTATCACTTCTGTCTCAACATCTTTCATCTTTTCAGAATCAGACTTTACAGTTTCAGTTACAAATTTAACAGGATTTACCTTTGTCTTAGTAGTCTGTTTAACAATAATTGGCTTAACTTGTTCAGTTCCTTTTTCACTTTTCTCATCTCCATCACCTAAGCCCTCTTTCCAGTTCTCACTACTTAGTATATTCTGAGTTGTTCTGCCGGAGTTAGTCCAAGTCCTGATAATCTCTCTCTCCTTTTCTAACTCAGTTTTTAGAGATTTATTCATTTTTAGCACTTCATCTCTCACATAGAAAGCATAAACTCTATCCTTTTGAGTTTGATGGAACATAACTAACTCTTTTTCTAAATAATCATTCCTCTTTTTAAAAGCATGATTTTCAGAAGTTAATCTTTCACGTGTTAAAGTTTAATCTCTATAGCTAATAAACATGGTTTTAAGATATAATCTCAACTCAGTAATATCATCATTATGAAAGGCATAAGTTGTTTGAGGTACTTTAACTCAGCAGTATCAGAACTGCTATCAGCATTTGCCATCAAGGCATAGTTCTCCTCATCTTCAGAATCTGAGGTGTCTGTCCAGCTTTTCTTCTTTGTGACAAGTGCCTTGCCTTTGTCACTCTTTCCTTTCTTGCAGTCAGGAGATATGTGGCCTTTCTCACCACAGTTGTAGCATTTGACATTTAAGTAATCTCCTCTGTCAGACTTTCCTCCTTTGCCTTCAGATTTTCTCAAACCCTTCCTCTCAAAACTTCTTCCTTTCCTGGAAAACTTCTTTCCCCTTCTGGATTTCCTGTAGGCTATCTTTGTGATACCCTTCACCATAAGAGCACACAGCTTCATCATCTCTTAATCAGCATCTACTTCAGGTAGACTTTCAGTTTCTAAATCATCATCATCAGAACTTGATGATTCTGAATCAAACTTTATGATGAGAGCCTTTCCTTTTCCTTTCTTTGAGACAGCCACTTTGGGGGATTCTCCTCAGCATTAAGAGCAACTGTTCTTGACTTTCTCCCATGTCTCTTGCTTCTTTGATCCATCTCAGGTTCATAAGTCTTGAGCATTCCATAAATTTCATTAAGAGTAGTTTCATCAAGAGCATAGTTATCTCTTATAATAGTAGCTTTCAAATCCCAACTTTCAGGAAGAGCTAAAAGGAATTTTAGATTTGAATCTTCAATATCATATTCCTTGTCCACTAGTGACAGATCATTCAAGAGTTTGACAAACCTGTCATATAAGTCAATTAATGACTCATCACTTTTTGAGTCAAAGTGCTCGTACTCTTGAGTGAGTATAGTCCTCCTATTTTTCTTGATTGCATCAGTTCCCTGACACCTTGTCTCCAAAGTATCCCAGATCTCCTTTGCAGTCTTGCATTGAATTACCCTATTTGACATGACATTAACAATGGCAATATGCAGTAAATGCCTTACCTTTGCATCCTTGGCAATGGATGAGATATCTTCAGCTGTGTATTCACTTTTCCCCTTTGGTATGGTCTTTGCTGGCTGATCTGCAACTACAACAGAGAGCTTGGTTGGCTTATGCGGTCCTTCATAAATTCTGTCAAGGTATTCTGGATCTGTAGCTTCTAGAAACATAGCTAACTTTACTTTCTATATGGGATACTCATACGGTCTCAGCATGGGAACCCTGATAGTCTCGTAACTCTTATAGAGTAAACCTATGTCTGTGTTTATATAGACACACAGTTACAAGATAACTTCTAGTTGATATGGAATATAATTCTGTCTCCTAAAATATATCAACCAGATATCTTATATAATTCTTCTAGTCCTCGAACACTTTCATGCATATCTTATTCCGTATTAGTTTCGATCTTGTTTCCTGTAAATCAGCTTCCTTCCTTAACTGTTAGTCCTCCAGTACTTAAGTTCTGATATCCATCTTCTGATATTATGTTCTGATAATCTAAGTCCTGATATCTTTAAGTCCTGACTTCCACTAAGTCCTAATTTCAGTAAGAACTGATATTTCCTGTTAGTTAAGATCTGAAAACTAAACATGAAACATATTAGACATGACATCTCAAATATATTCAATAATGGTTTTAAAAGTAAAGAGCGGATCCTAAACCCATTTTCAAATTTGAATCTTCCTTTCGAAGGGGATTTCAATACTCGCTCAAAACATAAGGGGTCCTGCTCAGTGTTGTATTTTATATTCACAACGAAGTTGCTGAATAGATAAATAAAGTTTTGATTACTTTCCCAACATTCGGGAAGTAAGTCATGAAATAAGTTTAACCCTTTAACAAGCATCACTTGGGAAATATTGGCGACTTTCTCCTTTCCAACTAGATACGACTTCTTGGTGAAGTCCTATCAACAAGTTTCTACTTGGGGAAAAGGTAGACGAGCTTTACATTTCAGGGTACCTATCAACGAGCTTATATATGCTCGGGAAATGATGATTAATTTCGGTTCCAATTATAAAGATAGGATTCTTCAAGGAATTGGAAGTGCCCAACAGCTAGTGTGTCGGGTTAAGGGTAAGAGACTTTGGGTCAGTCCACCAAAGTGTAAGAGGCTGTGGGAAAGTCCATTAAAGCATAAGAGACTGTGAGATCCTGGATAATACATTTAATTTGTCATAACTGATGTTAATTTTGAGAATCGTTTATAAGGCTCTAACTTGTTTTGTAAGAGATTGGGGTTATTTGGTGTTGTATTATTGGATTAATGAGTTAATGCAGGAAATATATGCTTGGACAGTAGCGTAATGACTCAGATACCTGACCCCGGATTTGGGGATGTTACATGTTTTATTTAAAAAGATCAGAAAAGTTAGGTAAGAAATTCTAAGCTAATAATGAGCCACATCACCCTCTCATACAACAAAACCTAAACACTCATTCTCCTCAACTTATTTAACCCACCATCTCATCCACTATTTTCATAAATAAAACAACCACCCCCACCATTTTGCACACAAGCTAAGAGCTAAAGAATTGTTGGGATTTTCAAGAAGTATTCTCTCTACACACTCCCTAATATCCGAAACCAAATACTTCATAATTACTTTGATATATATTTTGTATTTAATTACTTTTAAAATTATTCCCCATAATTATTATTTTTGGGCCCAATTATGGGAACAAAAACACCCTAAATTGATTTTGGGATGTTATTTTCTGTAAATTATAAATACCTGAATAATTATTTTATTATTTCATAATTATCCAAAAATTTCAGAAAAGAAAAAGAAAATAGAAATTCAGTTTGGGGGTGAGGAATTGTTCTTGATGCAAATCAATCGATTCTGAGCTTCATAGTAAACCGTTGTTGGGGTTCTAGTAACCAAATCAAAGCTTGTTTCAAGCCCGATCTTTTGACACCATTATCACTGTGTAAGGTGTATTATTTTGTTAAATCAATTTTTGCGATAATCGTTTGAATTTGGGTTTTGTTTTAATTGTTAATTGTTAGATGATTGTGTTGTTATATAAAGATTCTTGGTAGCATGTAGTATTTATTCATGGTTTAATTAGTGCGAATCGATGATGAGAAGGGTGACATGAGTTTTAGTTTCAATCAGTTTTTGTTTCTAAATTTTTTGGAATCTGTTCTTGAAGTTTTGATGTTATGATTATTGGGAACATATTATTAATAATTTAAGCTTCATTTTCGTGTATTGAGGATCGATTTTGGGTTAAGAATTAACGGAATTGTTATTCGTCGGAGTGGAGCTCGATTCGTCATTTTTCATGGTATTTTTCGCAGGAAATCGTCGAACTCCGGGTTAATTGAGGTCGTTGTCGATTGTTTTGGAGCTGTGGAGAGATTCCGATTGATGCTAGCTGAAAAACGGGATTCACCGTGTGGTTTTGGCCGGGAAACAGGGTTGGCCGGTATTGGAAAATCGACCGGAATATGGGACTATTCCGGCGATTTCTTCCCGACCCAGACCCCTGTTCTAACCGACCCGTTCCCTGGCCTGTTTTGGTTTATAAAAGACCCGACTTTGATTCCTTTTCCCCCAAACCCAAACACTAAATCTGTTTTTGCATTTTCTGTTTTAAATTTATTCAAAATTCTTTTTATTGTTTTCAAAAATTCATTTTTTGATTTATTTTCTGTTCAAAAATTGTTTTATTTATTTAGTTAATTATTCTAAATAATTAACTAAATAATTTAACTTCTAAAAACTAGTTTCATTTATTATTTTCAAAAATAAAAATTTGATTTAATTATTTATAATTTATTTTATGTAATTATTTATAGATTTAATTAATTGATTAATTCATTTAATTAATTAATTTTATTTATAAATAATTAAATAAAATATAATTAATTCAAATAATTCCTAAAAATAACTTTTAAGCTTTTAAAATTTATATTAAAGTATTTAAAAATCATTTAATATTATTTTTAATTAATTAATTCCGATTTAATCTTATTTTATTAGTAATAAATAAACCGTTCGTCCGTTTAATACGAAACGAACGCGTGTAGACTCAGAAAAACATTCCGCTTTCAATTAAAATACTTTTGAGACCTAATTTCTTTTGCATTGAAAGGTATTTGAATTATGAATTATTATAAGTCGGTATTTGATCGATAAATGTTGTTATTGACTTGATTTTCAATTTTAAACGTACTGAGACCTATGTTTTGACAATGTGACTTATGTGTTACGTGAATTATGTGATTATGTATTATACGAATGACATGATTACATGCTACATGATATGCATGCTATATGTTTAAAGTTTCAAAATGCTATGATTAGCTATAAACAATCGGGTAGACGTTCAGACGTATAGTTACATTGATTGAGTTTGATTTTGTCAATTAAGATAGTCCTTTTTGTTTATAGAATCGAGTAGAAAGGAGCGTAGTCAAGGGTTAGACGGAGTTGGTAGCCAACAGTTATAAGCTAAGGTTATAGTGAGAAGTTATCAAGCATACCAGGCAAGTTTTCTGTACTATTCTAATTTCAGAATAGTTTATTGTTTTACGTATTCAAAACATTGCAACTGCTTATAAATATTCTGGTAATGCACTAGATACTGACAATAATTTAATTATCAGAATTCTTTTTATTCTAGCAATCATTCTGCTAGAACAAATTCTTTTGATCCGATAGATAGTGATTAACCATGCTATCCAGATATACTCTATACAGTGAAACTTTGCGATGAGATTAGCGAATAACTATTTGTTCTAGTTATCTCGCCATCAGTTGATGCGATTACTCCGGACCATGTGAAATGGGGAGTTAAATGGATAAGGATGTCATTGATATGACTCCTTTAATCAAAAAATTTCTGTGAATTGGTTATTGGTTAGCGTAAGAGGCCGAGGCACCGGTCCAACGTGAGCTATTATACGAAAGTGTAATATCTTGCAAGGCGAGTATATGCCTTTTTATGGATATCCAATTGGTACGGTATGGCTGGGGCATATCGATACCTATATTTACGGTATGGTTGCGGGACACCGGTTCTGTTTCATGACTGATCATCGGGAACAACATAGTGCATAATTGTGTTTGTTAAATATTGTCGCTTAAATATTAAAGATTATATCAACCTCTGGTTTTACTCAGATATGGTTATTGTTGTTCAATTATAAACTTTATACTTCTTGTTGAGCCTTTCTTCGCTCATACTTGTTTATTATTCTGATCTTTCAGCTAAGCCATATCAGGCTTGAGGTCCAGCTTTCACCAGGAGAGGTGTACTTGTAAATAGTTTGGTGTGTTTCCAGGTATACTATTTTGGAAAGTTTGATTAGTTTAGAGGTTTGTAATAAAATCTGAATAGTTTATAAAACTAAATAGACTTATGGCTTATAATAACTTTTGGTTTGTTTTAGTGCCTATTTCATACTATAACCTGGGATCGATCCAGTTGCATGCAAGGGGTCATATTTATTATTTTATTACACTGTGTCTATTATATTATGGTTTATCGGTCAGTGACTCCCAAACCCAGTTGATAATTCTTCATTTTTTTTGTTTTTATTCTCAAGATAGTAAGCAGGATTATGTGATAATCATGTCGCATGTGTTAATATGGTATCAAGTTTATGATATTTTGAAAAGAGATAATGCTTGAGAATTTTGATATGCTAAAGGATTGCTACATATTTGACACTATGCTTGACATATTATTATATACGTTGCTTGTTTTCTTACCAGAATAATGGCACCAAAGAGGAGGAATAGTTCAGGAGAGGATCGTACTGAGAGTTATATAGATCCAGCGATTGTTTAGATGTTGGGACTGATGCTGCAACAGGTGTTGCATCTTACGCATCAGCAACAATAGCAGCAACAACAACGACAACAAGCACCACCACCACCTGCGTTAACTTTTAAGAAATTTCAAGTTGTGAAACCACCTGAGTTCAAGGGAAGTGTTGATCCCGTGGAAGCCAATGCATGGCTTAAAGAGATTGAGAAGGCTTTTGACTTAGTCGGAGCAGGAGCTGAACGGAAGACCAAATTTTCCAGTTATTTTCTGAAGGGTGAGGAGAACTATTGGTGGGAATCCATGCGAGCGTTGGAAGGAGGTGAGTTCGTAACTTGGGAAAGATTTACAGAGCTGTTCCTGGAGAAGTATTTCCCAAGGTATATGAAAAACCAAATGGAGATCAAGTTTTTGAACCTGACACAAGGTGATCTTACTGTAGCGGAATATGAGGCCAAGTTTACTGAATTGGCGAGATTTGTGCCAGATCAGGTTGATACAGATGAAAAGAAAGCAAGAAGGTTTGAATAGGGATTAAAATTTTGAGTTAATTTCATTTTACAACCCTTACCTTTTATTGAATAACAAAACTATATACTTACTTACAAAAATACAGTTTGCAACCCCTAACTTTAGACATCAAATACAATATGCATCCCTTTAATCATTTTGTTAAACATATTTATATTGTGGAGGGTAAAATTGAAATTCAGAAAAATATTTAAATAATAATTTTAATTTTTTTTAAATTAAACTAAAATTTAGAATTTCAAATTATAAAAATAATATTAATGTCAATTATTTTATTACTCAGTATAATTTTTAAAATTTTAAAATATAGATATATTTAGAAACTTTTTGATTATATATATAAACATATATTTTGCTTAATAAATATATTTTAAGGATTTAGAATTATGATTAATTTAAAGTATTAATAATAGAAAATAGTTATAATTTTTTTCATGTAAAAAATGCATTAAAATAAATATTTTAATTAATTTGAAATTTTAGTTATTAATATTAACATCTCAATTTCAATTTTATAACCGCAAGGGATGCATGTTGTAGTTGATATCGAAAGTTATGGATTGCAAACTGTATTTTGCAAAGTAGGTATACTGTTTTGATCTTAAATGAAATGTGGAGGTTACAAAGTGTAATTAACTCTAAAATTTTAGATTCAGAATAGAGTGGCCATGTTTGAGTAGACTTCTTATGTGGCAGTGGTTCATAAAGCAATGGTGATTGAAAGTAGAAGCGACATATCTCAGAGAGTAAGGGACGGGAAGAAAAGGAAAATAAAAACCTTAGGAGGAGGCCAGCAGCAAGGTATTTCCCAGGGCCGTTTCAACAAAAGCCCAGAGTTTTAGGATAATAAGAGTTTGGGGTTTAGAAAACCACAACCAGGAAATGGAGGACAAGGCAACCGTTTTCAGAATTCAAATCAGCAGAGGTCCAATCGTCCACCAATACCGGATTGCAAGTTTTGTGGCAGAAAGCACTTTAGGGTTTGCAAAGCTAATTCTGTGTGCTACAAGTGTAATATGAAGGGACATCATGCATATGAGTGCCATAACCAGATGCCAGAAATTACATGTTTCCGATACGGGAAGACAGGGCATTATGCTAACAACTGTAAAGAACAAGGAAAAGGTGTAAATGTTCCAAGGATTGCATGACCATCATCTCAAGGTGTGCCAAGGATTGAAGGATCACCAGCAAAGAATCAGCCAAAAGCCAGAACATTCAACATGACTATGAAGGATACTGTTCAAAGTTTTAACGTAGTTGCAGGTACGCTTCCAGTCAACCTCGTAGATGCTAAAGTTTTAATTGATTCTGGAGCTACAAGGTCATTTATTTCTCAAGATTTTGCCGATAAACTGCATTACAAAGTTGAATTATTAGAACAAGTGTTAATGATAGAACTAGCTAATAAGAACCAAGTTCCCGTCGACCGAGTATGCCCGAAGTATGACATTGAGATAACGGGACATTATTTTTATGCCAACTTAATACCTTTTAAGTTGGGAGAATTTGATGTTATCTTAGGAATGGATTGGTTGTCAGAGAGTAACGCTCAGATTAATTGTAAGAATAGGAAAGTGAGACTTCGGACCTTGGATAGTAAGAAGAAGGTGATATTCCGAGGAAGTAAGTAGGAAAAGAAGTTCTTAACGATAACTCAAGCGAAGAAGTTACTGTGTTAGAATTGCAAGGCGTATTTGGCCCATGTGATAGACACCAGCAAAGAATTTCCCATTCTCGAAGTAATTCCAGTTGTCAATGAGTTTCCAGATGTCTTTCCAGATGATCTTCCAGGATTACCTCCAGACCGATAAATTGAGTTTGCAATTGATTTAGCACCTGGAAAAGAACCAGTTTCTAAAGCTCCGTAACGGATGGTGTAACACCCCAAAATCCGGGGTCGGGGATTCGGGTTGTCACGAGTTCCATTTCCCTTATCAATACTTAATCTTAACAGTCAACCAACTACTGCGTACTGTGACCCCATAAAATATACACACACACCACAAGTTATAGTCTCAGAGATGAATACCAAAAATAACACAAGTCATTTTATTCCACAATTATAAGTCATTACACCTCAAAAGGGTTTCTGAATAATTTACATATTCCTTGCCATTATTACAAATCATAATATACATAAGTCTGGTTCATCAATAGTTGAAAGCCTAGCCTATTGGTAGTTCCTACCTCAGCTACGACGACATCAACGCTTCCAGAAAACTGCGGAACGTTCCCTAACCGCTTGCGAATTGGAAGCTTGGTCATGTTCATCTTTTCTATCTGTTGTTGTGTGATGAAGAAGAAAGCAAGGGTGAGCAACAAGCCCACTGAAATAATATATATAATAATTAACAACATATGAGCATTCTCATAGTACTCATGAAAGTCTTGGTCAAGAAGAAATGAACCAAGTTGATATCTTAACGCGACCAAGTTGTAAAATATTCAGTATATAAGTATATATACTTTTCATAATCTTTGAAATCCTCTGCCATGCATAATATACACAGAGTTTTAGTTTATAACTATATAAAAATATCGTTGCAAGGTGATCTCATATATCTAACCTTGTCTCAACGTTTTTCTGAAAATCTTTGTCGTGCATAAGATAATCATTAACCAGATATAAGTTGAAAAGATGAAGTTACACGATACCCCAATATACTTATATCTTTTCCAAATACTATTTGAACTACCACCGTTCAAGTTATAATCAGTTTCAAAAGTTCATCACATAGATGAGACTACAAGAAAAGGTTTGAATAGATTCAATCTTTGAAATATCATTCAAAAGAAATGAAGTTACGAGATACTTTATTTAGTCCCAATATATATATCCACATATATATCTCTTATACATTTCCTGGAAACCTCTGTTATGTAAAGTATGAACAGAGTTTGTAACATCCAATAAATTTTGGAAAGGAAAAGAATTTTGGCATAAACCCGATATCTTGCTGATCAGGCAAAGATACCAATAAGTAACCTTTTCTACTGTAGATGGATGAATTCCTCGCCGGTCATCACCCTGGCCGCATTAGGACCTCGCGCTAGACCATTACCCGGCCACTCACGCGTGGATGGACTGTCACCCAGCCTCTTACACCTGCATAGACCGTACCCCGGCCTGTCGCTTATGCCGACTCATTTAGATGGACTTACTTCCCGAACATTGGGCAAGTAATCAAATTGTTTTCTCAAAACAGCGACCTCGTTGCGAATATAAAATACACCACAGAGCCGGATCCATAAGATTTTTGAGCGAATATTCAAGTCTCCTTCGAAAGGAAGATCTTAAATCTGAAAACGAGTTTTTTGGGATCCGCTCTAACTTTTAAAATCATTTTGAAGACTCGAAAATATTTTTAAGAATGTTTGGAGTAATGCTGATTTAATGAAATAAATCAGTCCCGATATTTTAGAAAATATCTGAATATTATTATTTAAATAATATTCCCATAAGGATAATCCTTATAAAAATAATTGAAGTAAAAGTTTTAAAACTCATACTTGGAATGGATATTAAATAACCAAAGATATACTTATACGAAAGTATGATCTTTATTTGAATAATCGAAAATAAGTTTGATTATCGAAATATTATTCTTTAATAAAATAAAGAATATTATTTAATAAGTAAGCGGAGTCATAAGTCCTCAAATGAATATTCAAAATAATATTCATTAAATAAAATAAAGCGAGTCATAAGTCCTCGAATGAATATTCATTAAATAAAATAAACCGAGTCATAAGTCCTCGAATGAATATTCAAAGTAATATTCATTAATAAAAATAAAGTTATTGAATAAACCTTATTCGATTAATAGTTTTGAAAACTATTTATATTTATATAAAAATATACATATATTATACTCGGGAACACCGACTCCTGGTTTAGAAAAATGTTCACCTTCGGGTCCCCTATACTAAGGGTATACGCAATTACTGCTTATCTCTAGCATATGTATTATGCAACTTATAAGCAATTGAATCAACAGATATATATCAAGATTACGAAACAGACATGCATATATACCATATCACATGCTCCAATATATCGCAAGATTTGCTAATTAATCATCATGCATCTATCACAAGATAATGCATATACATATGTATACATCACAACAACAGTATAACGGGTAGAAAACTTGCCTGAGTGACTGGGGGTGGTAAAAGTCCTGGGATGAGTCTGGAAACCTATAACCCACATATAATTTGGAATTAAACCAAAGTCGCTTAAGAATCTATATTTTAACCAATTAGACTCTAACGCTCGCTTTGCGCTTAATGATTCACTTAAGTCGCTCGAGTACCCTCGACTCCACCATTTTTAATGAATTAACCATTAAGAGTTTTAAGGCGATTCTTTCGCGAGTACCCTCCCAACTGCCTAGTCCACTTTACATAATTGTTTTATACTCCCATTAGTCATTTAAGGGCCTTAACCAAGGTTTCAAAGTAAGGCGAGGAGTAATGGTTCGGTCGCGAAACGCCGTTACTTAAAACGGACGTTTATCCTAAACCGTAAATCGGATCTAAGCGAACCACATACCAAAACGAAGCTTACGACATGATCTAGATAAACATGGCAAGGTTACAGATTGGTCAGTGAGCTTTCTGTCCCGAACACTAAGTACAAGCAGTTGAATAAAATGGGCATTACGACGGCTATGTTTACGCGATTACCAAGTTTCTCACTACACCAAAACCTCACCAAACAACCCACAATTATTAACACATCAAAACCTCAACTAAATAATTCTATACCAGTCCTTATTATCCAGATTCTTCATCTCAACCAACCACAATCAAGTTCTATTAACTATAACAAGATTCATTCACCAAATCACTCCAAATTCAAATCAAACTACTAATAATCAAAGATCATACTTCTCATTTAGAAAACCAACCATCAAACTCACTAATAATCAAAGTAAAGGCTATGGTTTGAAGTTTATACCTTCCTTGGGAGGTGTTAAGTGGCTAGGAAGCCTTAGGGAGCCTCCTACAAGCTTGATCTTTCCAAAGAAATCAAGAACACAAAGTTAGTCTTTGAAGTTTCTAAAAGTCTGATTGAAAGAACTGTAAAAATGAGGGTCTTACCTTGCTTATTTGGATGAGACTTGTGAACAAGGGTTGTAGGCCACCTCAATATCTTTCCAACGAGCTATAGAACACAACATTGGAGTGAGTATTGAAGGAGATATGGCAGTTTTAAGTTGCTGGGTTTGTTTTGGCCGAGAGCTTTGTTCTTGGAAGCAAAAGTCAACTCTCCTTCTTTTTGTTTTATGAAATAATGCTTGGTTGCTTCTCTTTTTGTCTTAGCCAATGATTTAAATTTTTTATCATGGTTAATTTTGCATGGTCCAAAATCAACCAACAAAACAAAATCCCTTTGTCATGCTTATGTCATCAAGCTTGTGTCATCTTTTTACACTTGTCTTCCCTTTGTGGTATGATGACATCATCACCCACTAACCTCTTTGGTTAACCCTTAATTACTTGGCTAATGACCGTTTATCTGTTATACGGTTCGCTTAACTTTCGTTCTCGTTCGTCGTATGAGGGATCATATCCGGGATCTTATTACTTGGGTTCCCCTAAACCTTTCTCAATATTTTATATTCCTTTTTTGATCCTCTCTTATAATCCTTGAATATAAATCCTTTTAATCACGTTACCTTATACTCAATTCTTTTAGTATCTGGTGGATTTTCGGGAAAAAATCAAAGTGTCCGGATTCGAATTCTGACGACCTTTACATACACTCATTTACTTTATGGAATACCAATACGATCTCAGAATTTCCATAACAGTACTCCTATATAGTGTTGTCTGATAATTTTCCTTAATCAGCATCATCAGCAAAAAGTTACTATTCATCAGTGTTTCAAAAATTCCAAAAATTGGGGTTATTACAGTCTCCCCTCCTTAAAAGGATTTGGTCCCGGAATCAGATAGAAAATGAATAGGAATACTTTCTTAGCATTGCATTTTCTAACTCTCAAGTCAATTTTCCACATTGTGGTTCTACCACCAAACTCTGACTAGTTTGATAACCCTTCTCCTAAGCACTTGTTCCTTTTCGATCTATAACCCTTACTGGTTGCTCCATATAGGTCAACTCTGGTTACATGTCTATGCACTCGTATTCTCCTATGTGTCCGACATTCGGATTATGCTTCCTTAATATTGATATGTGGAACATGTTATGTCACACCCCCAACTTAAATAGCGAAATAAATATAGCTATTACATCTTTTTAATGAAGAATACACAACCAAAATCCAAGATCTTACAGTTTAGGGTTTGGAACAGCCCAACACTACCAACTATTACATCTGATTACAAATACCGAGTCCTCACACAACTATTATTACTTATTCTACCTGAGCTCGAACATAAGCATCAGCATCACAGGTCTTACGGGCAGTCTGCTTGAATCTAACCATAGCTGCTAGCTGTAATATAAGGGTAAAGCAAGAAGTGAGCCAAAAGCTCAACAAGTGCTAATAGTACAACACAAAACATAAATCGAGATATACCTTTAGGAATGACAATGGAAAGACATTATCAATGATAACGAGAGATAAAACTTATGTGAGTTGGCATCATTTTGCTTGCATCAAAACAAATTTTAAAAATCATTCTTAATCAAAATCATTTTATGACGCTACGGATTACAGCCGGTGATCAGCCGCGAAGTAATCCCGAACCTCGATGGGTTCTAAAACATTATTGGGAATCCCTAGGCAACTTTTAAGCCTAATATAAGTGTGGAAAGGACTTGCGTCTCAGTCCAGATCCACCATTCAAAGAAAACATTTATCCCCCTTTGGGACTGAAAAATCCACATTTTAATCATTTTAAAAACTGATGCCGATTTATGACAAAATCTCTTTCGACTGTAATCATTTTTATCAAGGGATTATAGATCAACTTGAAACACTGGAAATATGACACTAAATCTCAGGGCCATGATCCACTAGACTTTACTATATTAGGGTAATTGAGAGGTTTCCATAAATAAGAACTTTGACAAGGAAATTGAGCAAGGCTATTGGATAATATGAAAGAGTAATGCCAAACTAGGCTTAAAGCAATGGTTGTAGACAAGGTATAGGTATTAGAACATCAAGAAGATAAGCATCACTGGTTCCAATAGGATAGAGGTGTTAAAATATAAAGAAAGTGATCATCAGCTCAAGATATAACAGAGTATCAAGCTTTTAGGGTAAGGATAGGGTTATCAAACAATCATGAATGAATTTAAGAAATGATTGGCTTTTAGGTATCAAGATAAAGTTTCTATCGAGGTTATTTCAAGAGTTGAATCAAAGCATCAGGGTGCAATATCAAGATTTCTCAGGGATCAATAGCATGATAATCAAAAGGATCAATAAGGTATTATAACAAATCTCTATTTTATGATGGCATTAAACTATCATGAAAGACTTTTGAACTACTTGCAATACGTACTCGAGGGTTCATGGCATCTCTATGTAACTCAAAGATAAACAAAAGATACGCTTGATTTAAATATATCAAAATGACTCAGGATAATTGCATCGATATATATATGAACTGTTTACAGTGAATACGAAGGTCAAGTTGAATCACTTGCCTTGAGATAGACTGGTCTGGTCTGACTGGTAGGAGCAACAACTGGAGCTTTACTCGACTTTTATGGCAAGTTTTCCCTCGTCTCGAGATCCTACATAAATAATAATAATCCTCATTATAATATATTCTTACCATCTTAACCTATTTACAACCCGAAATTAAACATGGATGGCACTTAGGCCTATACGCACTTAATTCATATCCACCATTATATTTTCAAATGTACACACGTAGCCACATAATCACATATCGTATATTAATACCAAATAACATCATATACACCATAATGCCACACTAGGCTTGGATGATCTCGACTCACCACTTAAGTCACTTGGTCGCTAACTAAACAAAGTCTTCAAATTTGGGCTTCCTAACTCAATGTGCCTTTCCTAAATTATCCAAAACCTATTGACCCTCACTTTTGCCTTTTTCTCTACTGACCTTATACTATCTTACAACTATGGTGGTTGACCTAATACTCACTTCTAAGTGTTCTAAAACTATGTGATAAGTGAAAGTGCTCACTGGTGCAAATTTCAGAATGGTAACTAAGGTTTCTTGAGTGCATTAGACACTCTTAAACTACAAGTTTTTCTTCAAAATTTTTACACAAGACTCTCCTGACCTAAGGGCATCTCACAAGCTTGATGTGGCTCAAAGGCCTGGATTGGGCCTTCTTGGGCCTAAGCTAAAAGTCCAAGGTTCCCCTGTTTTTCTGGGCAGAAAATACCCTGACTTGAATTAACTTGTGACACATGGTTCTAGCTCATATCCTATGAACTATGATTGGAAAAACTTCTCTGACATACCCTCTAACTAAGGCCCAATTGGGCCTAATGAGGGCCTACCCATGACATGGCCAAATCTCCCTATTTCTAAGTTGCAACAAAACTGTCCCCTGCTGGACAGATTTTGTTATTCTACTTGTGCACCTAACCAAATGACATGCAAACCTCCAACCAACTCCTAAAACCTATTATATACTCCCCATACTAATTCTGGTAGCTTGGGCCTCAAAGTGCACATCAATGACATGGTCAAAACTCACTCTAAACCTCAGGGTACTAAACTGATTTTTCTGCAGAAACTATAACTCTCATTTTTCCAAGGTTTTGACTTGACAACTCAAAAACTCAATACTTAAACCAAGACTTATACATGGTAATCTACTGAACTAACTCCTTTATTCTCAAAATAACATTGGGTGAGATCATCCATGCCTAAAAACAACAACATGCAACTAAATATATAACATGCAACTCATGGAAAACACATAATAAGATTTCGGCTAGGCATAAAGTTGTAAATGCTTGCAAAATCGACTTGCACCTAATACTTATCCTTAATAATTATGAAATATAACTCTTTTTAAGTATTAATAAGAAATTCATCATGGAAACAATCTATTTAAGCACATCTATTTCGGATTTTATAGATAACAACATGATTTCGAAAAGAATAGCATGCAAAACATGGTTGATCATCATTTTAATGTCTTAAAACTAGCATGCATGGCTAAACATAAATTTATAATGAGATTTCAGTAGCATGCAAAGGATTTTAAAGCATGATATCTCCATAAAACACTTAGTTAGCACATATACATAATATATCTCATAGAGAGCTCTTGAATTCACAAGAATCAAGAGTTTCTCTTTGGAGATCACACAAAACTACACATGCAACCATGAAACTTCATCTTCCAAATCACAAAACTCTTGGGAAGTATATAAAATAAATGTAGGTGAAAGAATTACACTAGGGAAGATGAGAAATGGAATGAAAAATGGAAGGGAGTGGGAGAAATGGGGTTCGGCCGAGAGCAAAAGGGAGGGAGGGGAAGAGAGAAATTTTTGTGGTGTGTTGGAGTGTGAAATGATGAATGACTTCTCTCCACTTTGATTTGTTTGTTTTATGCTATTTGGTTGACAAGTAATGAGTGGAAGTGAGAACTTACAAAAATGTCCCTTGGCTAAAGTTAGGCCATTTTGCATGCAAGGCTAAGGTAGTAATTTGGTAATAATCAAATGAGTTAGTGGGGTTGGAAAAGTCTTATTTGCCCTTTGAGAGAATAGAAAGAGAGTTTGCATGCAAGATTATTCATGTAATTTGATAATTATAACAAATAAAATTTGTAAAGATTTATTTTTATAAAATAAAATACAAGTTCAAAAATTATAAAATTTATACCATAAAATAACTTGTATTTTTAGAGACTTTATAAAATCATTTTCAAAATTTATGATCAAAATGCCTTTTAAAAGAAGATTTTTCCAAAGCTTAGAATATTCCTTATAAATCAAAAATAAAGAAATTAAATAAACTCTTGCTTTAAAAAATCATATACTACCCAAAGCAAATTTATAATGCAGAAATTTTCACTCACACAAACGTACAATCATTGAATATATTTTCATTTGACTTAATATTATACCAAATTCACAAATAATATTACATAAAATGCCGGTCGTAACATCCTCTCCCCCTTAAGGGATTCTGTCCCCAGAATCTAAGAGAACAGATGAGGATACCGGGAACGCATATCAGACTCTAACTCCCAAGTCGACTCTTCGACCTTAGGGTTCCTCCAAAGTACTTTTACTAACTTTACTGACTTATTTCTAAGACTCTTTACTTGCCAGTCGAGTATTTTAACCGGTTGCTCCACAAATGACAGGTCTGCCTGAATTTCTACGGGTTCATATTCTATCACATGGCTAGTGTCAGGATTATATTTCTTAAGTAACGACACATGGAACACATTATGCACATGCCGATACTGAGGTGGTAAGGCCAACTCGTAGGCCACCTTTCCTACTTGACTCAAAATCTCAAAAGGACCTATATATCTAGGTGCTAACTTTCCTTTCTTGCCATATCTCATCAACCCCTTCCTAGGTGACACCTTTAGCAACACAGCTTCGCCAATTTGGAATTGAACATCCTTACGCGCTGGATCGGCATACTTCCTCTGTCTATCTTGAGCAGCAAGCAACCTTTTCTGAATTAACTTGACTGAGTCATGCAACTGTTGTACCAATTCTGAGCCGAGAATTCTTCCTTCTCCTACTTCATCCCAACTTGTTGGTGATCTACATTTTCGCCCGTACAAAGCTTCATATGGTGGCATGCCGATACTGGAATGATAGCTGTTGTTATATGAGATTTCAATCAATGGCAGGTGGTCGTCCCAACTTCCTGCAAAATCGATTGCACAACTGCGCAACATGTCTTCGATTGTTTGAATCGTCCTTTCGCTCTGACCATCAGTCTGCGGGTGATACGCCGTGCTCATATTCAACTTCGTGCCAAGACATTCCTGGAATTGCTTCCAGAATCTCGAGTTAAATCGGGGATCTCTGTCTGAAACTATTGATACGGGTACTCCATGCCTTAATACGATTTCGTGCACATACAGATGAACCAACTTGTCCAGTGACGACTTCTCATTTATTGGAAGGAAATGCGCCGACTTCGTAAGACGATCAATTATAACCCATATTGCGCCATGTCCGGATTTTGTTCGCGGTAGTCCTACTATAAAGTCCATAGCGATATTTTCCCATTTCCATTCTGGAATCTTCAGGGGCTGAATTAATCCGCTTGGTCGTTGATGTTCTGCCTTTACTTTCTGACAAGTATAACACTTCGCAACCCATTCTGCCACGTCTCGCTTCATATTTGGCCACCAAAAGTTCTTCTTTAAGTCTTGATACATCTTGGTGCTTCCCGGGTGGATTGAAAATTTCGAATGGTGGGCTTCATGGAGGATCTTATTCTTTAATTCAGGTACATGAGGAATCCATATTCTGGATGAAAACCTTAGTATTCCTTGCTCATCCCTTTTAATATTAATCTCTTCTCCAGATAACTGATTTTTCTCTTTTTCCATTACTTTCTCTTGACACTTCTTTATCTTTTCCATTAGTGTTGGCTGAAAGGTCATTGCACGACAAACTTTTTTGACTTTCCCATAAGCACAAAGTTCCAATTCAAATTTTCCGATTTCTTCAAATAACTCTTTTGATGTTATCATCATATTCAATCTCTCCTTCCGACTCAGCGCATCGGCCACTACGTTCGCCTTTCCAGGATGGTAATTTATCGAACAGTCATAGTCCTTGATCAATTCCAGCCATCTCCTCTGCCTCATATTGAGCTCTTTCTGAGTAAAAATGTACTTTAAACTCTTGTGATCCGTGTAGATTTCACACTTCTCTCCATAGAGATAGTGTCTCCAAATCTTGAGTGCGAACACTATGGCGGCTAGTTCCAAGTCATGCGTCGGATACTTTAACTCGTGCGGCTTCAACTGTCTTGACGCATATGCTATTACCTTACTGTATTGCATCAACACACAACCCAAACCCTTATGTGAAGCGTCGCTGAATATTACAAAATTCCCTTGATCATCTGGAAGTACCAACACCGGAGCTGTTACCAACTTCTGTTTTAACTCTTGAAAGCTATTTTCACATTCTGCACTCCATTCAAACTTTTGATTCTTTCTGGTTAACTTGGTCAATGGCGTGGCGATCTTCGAGAAATCCTTGACGAATCTTCTATAGTATCCGGCCAATCCTAGAAAACTTCGTACTTCCGTAGGAGTCTTTGGCCTCTCCCAACTCATAACTGCCTCAATCTTCGCCGGATCCACTTTAACTCCCTCATTTCCAATAACATGCCCCAAAAATTGAACTTCCTTTAACCAAAACTCACATTTGGTAAACTTGGCATACAACTTCTCTTGTCGGAGTATCTCCAATGCTATCCAGAGGTGCTGCTTATGTTCTTCTTCCGACTTAGAATAAATAAGGATGTCATCAATAAATACCACGACAAATTTATCCAAATACTTCTTAAATACTCGATTCATCAGATCCATAAATGCGGCCGGAGCGTTGGTCAATCCAAACGGCATTACTAGGAATTCATAATGCCCATATCTGGTCCTAAATGCGGTCTTGGGAATATCTTCTTCCTTGATCTTTAATTGATGGTATCCCGATCTCAAATCAATCTTCGAAAAGCATTTTGCTCCCTTTAACTGATCAAAAAGGTCATCTATCCTTGGTAGCGGGTAGCGGTTCTTGATCGTTACTTATTCAACTCCCGGTAATCTATGCATAGACGCATACTCCCATCTTTCTTCTTCACAAAGAGAACAGGTGCTCCCCATGGCGACGTACTTGGTCGTATCACTCCCTTATCCAATAATTCTTATAGCTGGCTCGCCAACTCTTTCATTTCTGCTGGTGCCATCCTATACGGAGCCTTTGAAACTGGTTCCGTGCCTGGAGCAAGGTTGATCTCGAACTCAATTTGTCGATCTGGTGGTAAGCCTGGTAGTTCGTCGGGAAACACATCGGGGAACTCATTAACTACAGGAATATCTTCAATGCTGGGGCTGCCTCTCTCTGAATCCACTACATATGCTAGGAACGACTCACAACCTTTTCTAAGTAACTTCTTAGCCTGAATAATTGTAAGAAATAGTTGCCCTTGCCTCTGCCCCTTAAATACTACCTTCTCTCCACTCTTCGTCTTTAAATACACTCTCTTGGTCTTACAATTTATCTGAGCGCTATTCTCTCCTAACCAATCCATTCCTAAAATTATATCAAACTCTCCCAGCTTGAAGAGTATCAAGTCGGCTGAGAACTTATATCCCGAAATATCAATCTCACATTTTGGACAAAATTGATTTAAAGGAATCTTCTCTTGGTTCGCAATTACCACATTTACTACCTCACTCATAACCGTTTTATCACATTGGAGCTTATCAACGAAAGATTCTGATATGAAAGATCTTGTTACTCCCGAATCAATCAATACTTTAGCTTTGATATTATTGAGTAAAAGTGTAACTGCTATCACCTCAGAATTCTGAACAGCATCTTTCATCTTTAGATCAAATGTCCTTGCTGTTGCTTGCGGGGTTGGTGCGGGTGGTGGAGGTAACGCCAATACCTCAGCTGGCACGCTTGCACTGGTACTTGCCACGTTCATCAGAGCTCTGACTGGTCCTATTGCCTTACACTCCCTAGCCATGTGTCCAGTCTTCCCACACTTGTAACACGTAACTCCTGGCTTCGGCATCTTGCACTCATTTGCCAAATGTCCCTTCTGATTGCACCTATAACAGGTCATACTCAGCTTATTGCATACTCCGGGGTGCCTTCTTCCACAATGCTTGCATTCTGGCCTCTGGAACCTGTTTTCTCCAACTTGCCCTTGGCTTGCCTGATTGTTCCCTTTTGATTCTTGCCTTTTGCCCAAATTTCCCTTCCTTTGAAAATTTCCGCCCTTCTGGAAACCAATCCTCTTTACATTCCGATCTTGCGAACTTCCAGCTTCAGACTTTTCTCCATAAAATGGAACCTTCCTCTTCTTGTTATCCCTCTCTTTCCTTGACTGCATCCCATTATTCTCAATCAGAGCAGCTTTCTGTACTACTCCCGCATAAGTTTCAAGCTCAAACATAGCCACCCTATCTCTGATCCAAGGCTCCAATCCTTGCCAAAATTTCTTTGCTTTTTCCTCCTCAGTGCTGGTATACTTTGTCACAAACCTTGACAACTCAGTGAACTTCTTCTCATACTCCAATACAGTCATGTTCCCTTGCTTCAACTCAAGAAATTTTAGCTCCATCTGATTCTGCATGTACTTAGGGTAATACTTGTCCAGAAATAACTTTTTAAATCTCTCCCAAGAAACCTGCTGAGTGACTTCCATAGCTTTTACTGATTCCCACCAATAGATGACTTCTCCCTTCAAGAAGTAAGTGGCATACGGCGTCTTCTGATCGTCTCCTAACTGTACCAACTCAAAAGCCCTTTCCATCTCCTTGATCCAGGTGTTTGCTATCACTGGATCAGTGGTATCATGAAATACAGGTGGATTCACATTCTGAAAAGCTTTGAAAGTGACAATTTGTCTAGGTGGTACTGGTGGTTCAGGTGGTTGGTGTGGCTCACGGTTATCTTGGTTTTCAATTCGTTGTTGAAGGGTTAGTTGTTGTTGAGCTATAGCATTGGTTTGCTGTTGCAAGGTTTCCAGTAGTCGAAGAATATTTGGGTCTGTGGTGAAGGTGGTTGTTGGGTTCTTCTTTTTGGGAGGCATGATCCTGAAATAAGAGTTGTGTCATAACAAATATGAATGATAAAATGATTCGAGGGTATCGCATGGCATTCTCATTTACATATGGGGTCAAGTTTCCAAATTAAGCAGATATGATGATAAAAACATAAAATAACAGTTGAGAGCAAATGGAACAATAGCACATAATTATTGAAATTTTTAAAGGTCACAGTACATAGGATTGGGACATAGTCTGATTCTAGGAATAACAGGCTTATTAAAGGAAAGACGGAAACAACTGGGGATTCTATAGAGTCTGATAGTACAACAACATGAAAGGTAAATGGAAAGAACTAAGGCTCCACTCCATCTGAACGGGGCTTGGTAGTCTTTTCCTCTCGAAGCATCTTCACAATGCTCTGGAGCTCATCCGCCACCATTTGAATGACATACTGGCTGGTACGGTCCCGGTGTTCTGGCATCTCCTCAAGCTTAGTGTTGACGTACTGAACCAAGGTCTCAAGTCTCGCAATCATCTGCTCCTTGGGCTTCCCTTCGTAGTTTCAGCTGTCCGGATACACGTTCTTCAGTCGGTCTATCAGTCGGTCGTACTTGCCCTGAAGCATGTCGAACTCGCGCCTCAACTCAGCATACACGGAGAAAGCAATAGTGTCGTCCGACCCTGAGGATGACGAGGAATGCGCCCTTTGCTGACAACCAATAAGAGGAGTATTAATAATAATTTACTTAACCTACTCTCTCGCATAATATCTATAACCTACACACAAATCCTATAACCTATTTGGGCTGTCCAGGGACTCTAAACCGTAGCTCTGATACCAAAACCTGTCACACCCCCAACTTAAATAGCGAAATAAATATAGCTATTACATCTTTTTAATGAAGAATACACAACCAAAATCCAAGATCTTACAGTTTAGGGTTTGGAACAGCCCAACACTACCAACTATTACATCTGATTACAAATACCGAGTCCTCACACAACTATTATTACTTATTCTACCTGAGCTCGAACATAAGCATCAGCATCACAGGTCTTACGGGCAGTCTGCTTGAATCTAACCATAGCTGCTAGCTGTAATATAAGGGTAAAGCAAGAAGTGAGCCAAAAGCTCAACAAGTGCTAATAGTACAACACAAAACATAAATCGAGATATACCTTTAGGAATGACAATGGAAAGACATTATCAATGATAACGAGAGATAAAACTTATGTGAGTTGGCATCATTTTGCTTGCATCAAAACAAATTTTAAAAATCATTCTTAATCAAAATCATTTTATGACGCTACGGATTACAGCCGGTGATCAGCCGCGAAGTAATCCCGAACCTCGCTGGGTTCTAAAACATTATTGGGAATCCCTAGGCAACTTTTAAGCCTAATATAAGTGTGGAAAGGACTCGCGTCTCAGTCCAGATCCACCATTCAAAGAAAACATTTATCCCCCTTTGGGACTGAAAAATCCACATTTTAATCATTTTAAAAACTGATGCCGATTTATGACAAAATCTCCTTCGACTGTAATCATTTTTATCAAGGGATTATAGATCAACTTGAAACACTGGAAATATGACACTAAATCTCAGGGCCATGATCCACTAGACTTTACTATATTAGGGTAATTGAGAGGTTTCCATAAACAAGAACTTTGACAAGGAAATTGAGCAAGGCTATTGGATAATATGAAAGAGTAATGCCAAACTAGGCTTAAAGCAATGGTTGTAGACAATGTATAGGTATTAGAACATCAAGAAGATAAGCATCACTGGTTCCAATAGGATAGAGGTGTTAAAATATAAAGAAAGTGATCATCAGCTCAAGATATAACAGGGTATCAAGCTTTTAGGGTAAGGATAGGGTTATCAAACAATCATGAATGAATTTAAGAAATGATTGGCTTTTAGGTATCAAGATAAAGTTTCTATCGAGGTTATTTCAAGAGTTGAATCAAAGCATCAGGGTGCAATATCAAGATTTCTCAGGGATCAATAGCATGATAATCAAAAGGATCAATAAGGTATTATAACAAATCTCTATTTTATCATGGCATTAAACTATCATGAAAGACTTTTGAACTACTTGCAATACGTACTCGAGGGTTCATGGCATCTCTATGTAACTCAAAGATAAACAAAAGATACGCTTGATTTAAATATATCAAAATGACTCAGGATAATTGCATCGATATATATATGAACTGTTTACAGTGAATACGAAGGTCAAGTTGAATCACTTGCCTTGAGATAGACTGGTCTGGTCTGACTGGTAGGAGCAACAACTGGAGCTTCACTCGACTTTTATGGCAAGTTTTCCCTCGTCTCGAGATCCTACATAAATAATAATAATCCTGATTATAATATATTCTTACCATCTTAACCTATTTACAACCCGAAATTAAACATGGATGGCACTTAGGCCTATACGCACTTAATTCATATCCACCATTATATTTTCAAATGTACACACGTAGCCACATAATCACATATCATATATTAATACCAAATAACATCATATACACCATAATGCCACACTAGGCTTGGATGATCTCGACTCACCACTTAAGTCACTTGGTCGCTAACTAAACAAAGTCTTCAAATTTGGGCTTCCTAACTCAATGTGCCTTTCCTAAATTATCCAAAACCTATTGACCCTCACTTGTGCCTTTTTCTCTACTGACCTTATACTATCTTACAACTATGGTGGTTGACCTAATACTCACTTCTAAGTATTCTAAAACTATGTGATAAGTGAAAGTGCTCACTGGTGCAAATTTCAGAATGGTAACTAAGGTTTCTTGAGTGCATTAGACACTCTTAAACTACAAGTTTTTCTTCAAAATTTTTACACAAGACTCTCTTGACCTAAGGGCATCTCACAAGCTTGATGTGGCTCAAAGGCCTGGCTTGGGCCTTCTTGGGCCTAAGCTAAAAGTCCAAGGTTCCCCTGTTTTTCTGGGCAGAAAATGCCCTGACTTGAATTAACTTGTGACACATGGTTCTAGCTCATATCCTATGAAATATTGTTGGAAAAACTTCTCTGATATACCCTCTAACTAAGGCCCAATTGGGCCTAATGAGGGCCTACCCATGACATGGCCAAATCTCCCTATTTCTAAGTTGCAACAAAACTGTCCCCTGCTGGACAGATTTTGTTATTCTACTCCTAAAACCTATTATATACTCCCCATACTAACTTCTGGTAGCTTGGGCCTCAAAGTGCACATCAATGACATGGTCAAAACTCACTCTAAACCTCAGGGTACTAAACTGATTTTTCTGCAGAAACTATAACTCTCATTTTTCCAAGGTTTTGACTTGACAACTCAAAAACTCAATACTTAAACCAAGACTTATACATGGTAATCTACTGAACTAACTCCTTTATTCTCAAAATAACATTGGGTGAGATCATCCATGCCTAAAAACAACAACATGCAACTAAATATATAACATGCAACTCATGGAAAGCACATAACAAGATTTCGGCTAGGCATAAAGTTGTAAATGCTTGCAAAATCGACTTGCACCTAATACTTATCCTTAATAATTATGAAATATAACTCCTTTTAAGTATTAATAAGAAATTCATCATGGAAACAATCTATTTAAGCACATCTATTTTGGATTTTATAGATAACAACATGATTTCGAAAAGAATAGCATGCAAAACATGGTTGATCATCATTTTAATGTCTTAAAACTAGCATGCATGGCTAAACATAAATTTATAATGAGATTTCAGTAGCATGCAAAGGATTTTAAAGCATGATATCTCCATAAAACACTTAGTTAGCACATATACATAATATATCTCATAGAGAGCTCTTGAATTAACAAGAATCAAGAGTTTCTCTTTGGAGATCACACAAAACTACACATGCAACCATGAAACTTCATCTTCCAAATCACAAAACTCTTGGGAAGTATATAAAATAAATGTAGGTGAAAGAATTACACTAGGGAAGATGAGAAATGGAATGAAAAATGGAAGGGAGTGGGGGAAATGGGGTTCGGCCGAGAGCAAAAGGGAGGGAGGGGAAGAGAGAAATTTTTGTGGTGTGTTGGAGTGTGAAATGATGAATGACTTCTCTCCACTTTGATTTGTTTGTTTTATGCTATTTGGTTGACAAGTAATGAGTGGAAGTGAGAACTTACAAAAATGTCCCTTGGCTAAAGTTAGGCCATTTTGCATGCAAGGCTAAGGTAGTAATTTGGTAATAATCAAATGAGTTAGTGGGGTTGGAAAAGTCTTATTTGCCCTTTGAGAGAATAGAAAGAGAGTTTGCATGCAAGATTATTCATGTAATTTGATAATTATAACAAATAAAATTTGTAAAGATTTATTTTTATAAAATAAAATACAAGTTCAAAAATTATAAAATTTATACCATAAAATAACTTGTATTTTTAGAGACTTTATAAAATCATTTTCAAAATTTATGATCAAAATGCCTTTTAAAAGAAGATTTTTCCAAAGCTTAGAATATTCCTTATAAATCAAAAATAAAGAAATTAAATAAACTCTTGCTTTGAAAAATCATATACTACCCAAAGCAAATTTATAATGCAGAAATTTTCACTCACACAAACGTACAATCATTGAATATATTTTCATTTGACTTAATATTATACCAAATTCACAAATAATATTACATAAAATGCCGGTCGTAACATGTTATGAACTTGCTGCAGGTTCGGGGGTAGGGCTAGTTCATTTGATAACTTCCCAATACATCGTAATATATCCAAGGGTCCAACAAATCGTGGACTTAGCTTTCCTTTCTTTCCGAACCTCATCAATCCTTTCCAAGGGTTCCCAAGGGGATACCTTTAACAACACTAGGTCCCCTATTTCATACTCTTTATCCTTTCGAGTCAAATCAGCATACTTCTTTTGTCCAACCTGGGGTTGCTACCAGCCGTCCTCTGATTAGATCCACTATATCTTTGGTCCTTGGGACCAATTCAGGTCCGAGCATCTTGCGCTCTCCAACTTCATTCTGATACAAGGGAGATCAACATTTTTTTTGTACAGAGCCTCGTAAGGCGACATTCTGACACTGTCATATCATCTATCATCGTAAGAAAACTCAATTCGTGCTAAGTGATCATTCCAAATTTCTTTCAAGTCTATCGCACAAACTCTCATTATATCATCTAGCTCTATAGCTTTTGCTTCTCATTACCCACTCTTTTCCAGTTCATAATCGTTACTATCTTCTGTACCAAATTTTATATTGATTACACTTTTGCTCGTTAGCGTTCCATAACCTTTTAATAATCGTGTCAACCTTAGTATCACGAACGCGTTAGAATCGGAATACCACTGCACTGGTACCACTTCATCTCTAGCTGCCTCCATTTTTGAAAGCTTGGTCCTTCATATAGAAATATAAGAATTTATTGAGAGATCACTATGATCATGAACACTTGTTACATCGCATAGTTAGTACAGAAGGTGGCCAGCCTTTAGTACTTGACAAGCAATTAAACAATAGATGGTATCCTACTAGGCTTCTATCACACAGATAGATAGTCATTTGGCAATACCTCCCCTTCTAGAAGGGTTGTTCTTCTCAGCTTATATGAAATGAAAATGAGAGAAAAGAACGAATTGAAGAGAATTGTATATATATAAAATATACTGCCACAAAATATCTGGCTTGGAATCTACCTCTGAACTATAGAGGTTTATCATAGGAGAACAAAAAATATACGTATATATCTCAACATCAAGTATTATAGCATCGTATTTCATATGCCTAAATATTTTTGCTATCCGTCCATCATTCTATGGACCCATGCTTTTGCTCGAGCTTATAAACAATCACCTTTGAAACTCCCTCGACATCGAAAATCGAATCTGAGATTTCAGTCTAGACATCATCGTTATTAAAATCCATTGCTACACCGCAACCTTCTTCATATAGTAATACTACTCTTTATCGATAAGAAGGAATAAATATACAATATATAAATAATCCACTAGTAAGTCTATCAATGATAACTTATACATCACCACGACCCGATTAGTGGTACTCAATCTCAACATCCATTACACTATAACTCTTATAGTTGTAATCGGCTCATTATTCAAAGAATCGGTGATGCATTACTATGGTCCACCACTGACCTACTGTCGTCATTCACTTTCCATGAAATCTTAATAGCTAACCATACGGAGTCCATACATGTCGTATAGAATTCTTCTAAGAAGGAAACATAATCACCATTTCATGATTCATGAAGAACACTCCTGAACTTGGCGTACATATGCCATGAAGCAGATAAAATTGCAGAAGAGTTTCAATGAAAGCAACGATAGCTGGTTAATACCATTATTAACCATATGTCCTTATTAGGAAACATGAAGCGCAAAGGTTCATTTAGTCCTCTCATAACATGGTCCTGGCTTATCTCAAGATAGGACCTTCTAAAATAGATAGCCCGCTCACAGTGCTACCATGAATAAAATCTTTACCAAACTACTATTACGGTTGAGTATCGTACAATTATCAGAAGAAATGTCAATATTTCAAACCATAATACAACCTTCACGGTTTTAACCATCATCACTGTATTCCTCTGGCACGTGTGCTTATAATTGTCCTCTTACACTTAAAGTGTCGGCAACCTCTTTGACCTTTCCTGATAGTAAAATTTCCTTACAATCAATGTCATTTTTTTAACCACCTCCAAATAAATTTTCTACCTCATTTCAATCACTGCTTATGTGAAAATGTTTTTCTTAAGTCCTGGTGAGAAGAAAAAAATCACCATTTTTTTTCCGTAAGTCATTGCATTAGTCTTTAGATGTGAACATTGCCACGACTGACTCTCGATCATACTTAGGACGTCTCTTATCTTGGGTCCTTCTTGTTTTCACCAATCTCGACCCTCATTGGGTCGATCTATACTTTCTTATGCTTCAACACGTGCCCCACCTGGCATTATTATAATTACGTCATATTTCCTTTATCAAAATTTCTATTCTTGAGAACTTTGAATATTACCTTTTCTCCTTGTAAGACCTCTAAGGTTATCCTTAAATTGTTCCTCCTGTATTCCCTAGATACAGGGCATATCAAAATACCATTTACTAATACCATAATCATTGTCTATATAGTTCTGAAAACTTTCCCCACTGATCTTTAAAGGTTGTTGTTGCCTTAGTCCTTCATTCCGTACTACCCAAACTCATAATGTCCCTATTAAGGGTGAAATGCCAACCTTTATACATTCCCCTAGGGTTCATCTCAAGTTATCGAGGTTTTATCCTTAATTCCACCTTTAAAAAGGTACTTGCATCATTCCATGGATAAATCAAGTCATATATCCTTGATAGATTATCTTATTCAATCATTCTCACCTCGGTAGTCTATGCCTAATTTCATAATAATATCCTTATCCAAAATGAGGTCAATCCATATGGCCTCCAAAAGATAACAACGGTTATCCACTTTTCTTTACTGATTTGGTAATGATAACAAGGATGTTCTGGAAGATATTGGTCGTGTTCAACGTGAACTTCTTTTTACTAAATCCTCAATTACTTTTGTTATTTATCTCAACAGTCATCTCAATGTTGAGATATCTTCTATACTTGGTGTCTCCCTTTCTGGGTATCATGCCCCCGGTCTTACACTTCACATTCTTGAAGGTCACTTCCTTCATCCAATTTTCCTAATTTCTTATTTTTCCTGTCTCCTCAGTCTATCCGCGTCTCATTGTTTATCCTTCGAACTATCTCAAGGTTTCCTCGAATCCTCCCAACCTAAAAGGGGTACAATATATATATCTCTTATGCCTTCAACCATCAACTTTAACTCATGGTGAATCACCCTCATCCTGACGATTATATACTTTTCTATTTCTATTGCTACGAGTCTTTAGGGTTTCCTCATACCCAACTCCCTTATCATTCCTCAGACTCTATTGTCTTTATTTTCCTTTCCACTTCAGTTTCTTTTTATTTTCTTTTCTATTACAATCATTTCACGAACCCACTAATCATTGACTTCAAATATCACGTCGTTCTGGGATTCTAGTCCTCAGAACAAATCTTGACAACTTTTACGATCTTAGATTCATAATTCATCATACTCATCCGCCTTTGTTCTGGCTCTAAAGCTTTTACACTATCTCCATAACCTTTGGAATTACTTTCCCGAAAATAATTGACTGAACTTTAATCAGTTTATTCTAACCTCTGGCTCCGTGCCTTTCTTGGTCTTTCACCAGCGGGTGGCCTCTCTCTTAGGGGGTAAGTGACAAAAACAGTCTTTTGCGCTTCGTCAATCATTTAGAATCTCAAATGATTCCTATATTTCCTTTAGCCAGGCTCTTGCCTCGACTGGGTTAACCTTTTCCTTGAAACTCTGAGAGCTTAGTGACTTAAAGGTCATGAAAGAATTTCCTACCGCATTATTTCCTCAAGGTGGTGGTTGGGAATAAAAGTATAAGTTTTGTTTAGGCAGGTCCATGAATTGCCCCATAGGAGTACCGTCCTGGTTCTCCCTATCTTGCTCGACTTCTGTTTTCTCAGAATGAAATGTTTCATCCTTCTCCCACAATCAGGGTTATCTTATACGTTAAAATCCTTGTTTTCCACTTCATTATATTATGGGCTCCTTCTTTCTTAATGGCAACCTCCCTGACTATCACATTCGGGGTTTGTCCTAAATCTTATTCCTTGAACTATGGATTTCATCTAAGATCCAGTCCTTAAGCTCTTAAACGTTTGGAACCCAAATTCTGTAGAAATATCTCATTATTCATTTATCATCTTTGTTGGTATTAATCTCTTCTCCATTTGTTGGCTCTCTGCCTTCATTCATCACTTTTTCTTGGCACAATATGATCTTCTCCAATAATTCGGGCTGTATTGTAATCTCAAACAGCTTTTCGGTACCGGCTTCGGTTACCTTCACTTCTATTTCCATTTTCTCAAAATCTCTTATCAACTCTCCCAAAGACAGTTTCATCTTCAGTCTCTCTTTTATACTAAGGGCATTAGCCACCATTTTGGCTTTCCCTGGATGATAAAGAATCTCATAATTGTTATCCTCGATTAGCTCTATCCACCTCCTCTGGCGCATGTTGAACTCTTTCTGTTAAAAATGCACTAGAGCACTTATGGCTTGTGTAAATCTTGCACTTCTTTCCATACAAGTAGTGCCTCAAATCTTTAGGGCAAAACTATTACCATGAGCCCAAGCTCATGGGTGGGGATATCGAATTTTATATTACGGTATTTTTCTGGTAATTTTTGGACTGTTAAATGATTTTATATTGATTTATGAATTTATTAATTATTTTCTGAATAATTATAAAATTATTTTATAAACTGGGAATCGGCCGACTTCAACCGTTTTTACGTTTTTACAACCCGAAACTCTTCCAAAAACTCCTTCCTAACCTAATCTGGTAATTCTGAACATTTTCCGTGTTTTGACTTTTTCGATCCAGATTACAGTTTGACCCGTGCGCGGCCCGACGCAAGATTTTCGATACGATAATCATTTCGGTAAACCAACAAAACCCGTACTTTCGAAAAACGGTATATTATCACGTTATTTTCATATATAGTGTTTTATAAGAATCCCGGTTTGGAAAATTATCCAATAAGGGTATCGAATCAGATCATTTTTGCAGTTACTTAGCGGCTAAGTAACTAGTTTAACGATCCAAAACGATCCAAAACGAGCCAATATTCCAAAAATATATATAGCCCTTTTATTATTTCATTTTATTCGTATAATCATAATTAGTCAGTAAAATCCCGTAAAATACAGAGAAAATGCCGAATTAAAACCGCGTCTTGAAAATCAAACACACGAACGAAGGCGTTATCGAACTCCGATTCAGGCGTGTAATATATCAAAACGAAGCTCTTGAAATCTTCTTTCTGAATAAACCATTTGTTTTTGCCTAGAAATCAAGGTATTTTTCTGATTTAATTATTTTATTTCGAATTAATTATGGATGAAAATAGGAATTTCTGTTCTTGATGTTGTTTGTGTGATTTGATGGCATAATCGTTTAGATAATCTCTTCCTGGTCATTTTGGTATATTATATGATGAATTTGGAGCAATAACATGTAGAAAATTGTGTTTGATTCTCGGTATTAGAAATTAGGGTTTATAATTGATTTGAATGTTTTCAATTGAATTTAGGCATTTCTTTGTTAGGGGTTATCAGTTGCAATTGATTGTACCATCTTGTAGATCGTCCAAGGATGATTCGAATGGTGTATTTGTAATAAACAAACGATAGCTGTAACGACATGGCCGAAAAATGAAAGGCCGACGGCGTTCTTGAACTTCCAGCCAAAAATCCGGACAATCCGGTATTTATTTGTAGAAATAGATTGTTGAAATCGATTGTGGAGATTATAAACTTGTGATCTGCACCTTTTGGAACCATTCTAAAAAGCATAGGACGATCTCCGACGAGCTCAGAGGAGGCGTTAATGGCCGCCGCCGCCGGAGCTCCGATGTGGGGAGGAAGACGGTAACAAATTACCGTTTAATCCCTGTAGTTTACAAAAGCTTACAAATTTCGTATTATAGTTTTAAAAATCTGCATGGAATGGATTACTGTTTTAATTATTTTCAAAAATCATATTTCTACTTAATTTATTTTCAGAAAATCAGTTTTGATTATTTAAAATTCCAAAATTTATTATTTTAATTCAGAAAATTATTTTAATTATTTATTTATTCAAAAATAAATCGAAATTATTTTTTTAATTAATTTTGATTAATTTTTAATTACTTTAATTAATTGATTAATTTATAATTAATTGATTAATTAATTTAATTAATTATTAATTGATTTTAATTGATTTAATAATTAGATTTAATTGTTTAAAATTAATTTAAAAATATCAAAAAATAGTTTCGAGCTTTAAAATATTATTTAAAATTATTTTCAAGGCTCGATAATTATTATAAAATTATTTTAAAGTCAGATTCGGGTGTTCAAACCCTATTATTTAATTATAAAATAATTTGGGGTCCAATTTTAATTCCCAAAAATGTTCAAAAATTCGTATTAAATACCTGGAAAATCATTTTGACTCCGAATCTTCTATGAATAATTATTTTAATTGAATATCTTACATGCTGCGTGTTATATGTGATCTGATTGATGCGTAATGTGATTGTACATGCATTGTTTGACTATTTTATTCATAACTTTCAATCCGTACGTCGGATTTGGGTTAAACGAAGGGTAGATGAAAACTTATGATGTATATGTGACGATTAGAATGATATGAGATTGAGTATTAATAGACACTTGTGATGCCTAGCAGAGTTAGCAAGGCATAGAAAAGGAAGCCATTGATCAGTAAATAGAACTGAAGTGTAGAAAAAGAAAGCATGTGATCAATGAATAGAAGCAAGGCATAGAAAAAGAAGGAAAGTAATGGAAAAGTAAAACTGTTAGATGGTTACAAGTAAAGTTGGAAATCATCGGTGATAAGGCAAGTACTTCTGAACTTCTCTTCAAGATATATTGCAAATATTTTCGAACTGTTTTCATAATATGTCGCTATTATTCAAAATAATTCATGTTTTATATTGCAAGTGCTTTAAACTATTTAACCTTAAACCCTGATTCTTCTTGATCTTGAGCCAGAAGCCTTGTTCTTCATAAACCATTGATTGTTGAATTCCCAAATACGAGCCATACACATACGATACTACTCCACATATACATATCTACCACATATTGATTTCTGATATTGAATTGCTTAATATACTAAACCTTATTCCTTGTTTAACAGAAGACCAATCCTTAGAACCCTTGAACCCCTGGCCTTCTAATTTCTGAATCTTTCCTTGATTGAAAGCCAATCTTTTTGAATTCCCTGTTATGCCTTCATGGTGTTATGAATCACCCTATGCTTCAAGATAAATGTTGTTTATGATTTAGCTTATTGATTCACATTGGTTATCATATTGAATTGTTTTAGAGTTGGATGGTTTTATAAATGTGGACCAGATTCGTGGTTAGACCAGATTCGTGGTCATAATAGGCCAATACATGCCTTGGATCCAGTATATAGAGCAAAGCTGGGAGCCTTGCTCGGGGTTCATGCGTGACTGATCAGCAGCCTAACCTGGGTTTTTAAAATGAAAAGTGAATATCCAATTCTAATCATTGCTTATTCAGAAACTTGATTCTTCTGAATCATTTCAATTGGTGATTGTTTAACCTTAATTGCTTCTATTATTACTTGCTGAGCTAGTAAGCTCACTCTTGCAATTTTTTTTTATGTTTTCAACAGTTGAAGAAGAAAGTGTTGGTAACGAGGATTCCCTGTTCAGTGTGCGAGCTAGGGTTCCGGTTAAATTGGATCGAGCTAGCAGAAGCTTTATAGTGTAGGTGAGTTATGCAAGATTTGAACAATGATATCATTAGTAATTGTATGTTGAACTAGTTGGGTTTTGGTGCGATGTAATAAAAGTTAAGGTTGTGGCTTATTTTCATACTTTAACTTGTTGCGATCCGTGGTTTTGTACAGAAGGGTAAATGCATATAATACTTTATATACAGGTTTAAATATTATGGTGTGCGTTGTGAGCCCCAAACTTCTGACCCGGGTTTGAAGGAGGAACACCAGTGGGGCGACCCAAACGATTTCGTCAACAGTAGAGGTGCATCCGCATTCAACCTATGCCGCTATCCAAGGAGGAGCCCAGGTAGGGGCAACTGAACTTCAACCTCAAGGGACGATTCCCCCGGCTCCTCAAGGGACAAATCCCCAACTTTAACAAGTACATATACCTGTGAATTGTCGACCCATTGGGTATGAGTATTCAACTATTGTGACCACTAACCCCCTTATGGGATGCCTCTTTGCCCCGAGGTTGGAGGAAGTGGACATGCTGGATGGAGTGAAGCACGGGGGCAAACACCCCCTACATACAAGGTTTGGCTCCCATCCCGGGGGTTCAAGAATTTTCTTGTCCTTATACTGAGAGAGACTCCGAATCTTCGGATGATGAAGTTGACCCAAGAAGGAGATGTGCTGGAAAAGAGCCGATGCCTGATGTTAACCAACGTCCTTGGAGCACCCGAGGGATGAATCCCCAAGAAGTTCAGGAGAGAATCAGGGCTCATGAGGCTGAGATTCAAAGTCTGAATCGCGACTTGGAGGCGTACCAGACCCCCACTACCACCTAGGGGGATAAATTCTCCTCCAATAAAAGACCTGGATGGTCCGTCACAAAGAAGGACTGCCTCAAGAGCGGATCTAAGCAATCTTCTTCCCCTTGGAGATCCTGATGATCCTACTCCACCATTCATTGAGGAGATAATGAGTGCCCATATCTCAAGGAAGTTCAAGATGCCCAGTATCAAAGCTTATAATGGCACTGGAGATCCCACTAATCATGTGAGGACATTCTCTAATGCACTGTTGTTGCATCCCATGAATGACACTATTAAGTGTCGGGCCTTTCCTTAACCCCTGTCGGGAATAGCTTAAAGATGGTATAGTCGTTTGCCCCGAACTCTATTGGGTCCTTCAGAGAATTAAGTAAAGCTTTTATTAAGCAATTCATCAGGAGGACAGTGCATGCGAAAAGTTCAGCATCCCTCATGAGCATTGTGCAGGGAGCAAAAGAGTCCTTGAGGGACTATCTGAATCGATTCACAAAGGAAGATTTAAAAGTCCCAGACCTTGATGACAAGGTGGCTATGATAGCACTGCAACAGGGAACTAGGGACGAGTTCTTCAAGATGTCCTTGGCAAAGCGCCCCCTGAAAGCATGTTGCAGCTCCAAGATAGGGCCAGGACGTACATCAAAGTGGAGGAGAGCATGAGGAAGACAATAGTAAGTAACGAGCCCATTGGAGGAAAGAAGCAGAAAACTGATCTGGAATATATTGTTAAGGACAAGTATCCTAGAACTGAGCAAAACTCTGATTCAACCCCGAAGAAGGGAGGACCTGGGCAAAAATTCACTGAATATGCTAAGCTGAATGCTCCCAGAAGCCAAATCTTGATGGAAATCGAGAAAGATCGAGATATTCGTTGGCCTAAACCCTTGAAAGATGATCCTAACAAGCTAGATAAGAGCAAATATTGAAGATTTCATAAGGATGCTGGTCATAATACCAATGAGTGTAGGCAATTGAAAGATGAAATAAAGTTCCTCATTCGAAAAGGAAGATTGAGCAAGTACACTGGGGAAGGAGGAGACATGAATAACAATGGGAGAAAGAACTTTGGAGATCGTAGGAGGGACCAAAATGATCAGGGGCGGAATCCCCATCATAAGGGACCGATGATAAATGCAATCTTTGGAAGACCGCAACCCCGAGGGCCTGTGATTAATATAATATTTGGAGGACCAACTGCCGCTGGATTATCCGGGAACTCCAGGAAAGCGTATACTAGAGAGGTTATGCATATAGTTAGGGAAGCCTCGAAGAGGGCCAGGACAAGAGTAACTATGAAATTTGATGATTCTGACTTGGAGGATGTGAAATTTGTTGGATTTTTAATGCAGCGGGGGCATGGCAAAACACTTTTACACATACAAAATCCAAATAAAAGCATACAGATCATGAATAAAAATTCGAGGGATCGAATCTAACCTTTAAAAATAATTCGAAGACAACGATCAGAGATCCTTAGCAGTTGCTCCTCAAGTGTGAAGCACTCCACCGGTATCCACCAAGAAAACGATGTTAAGGAGGAGGAAGGAGGTGGAGAGAATTGGGTTTTCCAAACTTTTTGGGTTTTGTGTTTGATGTGGGTTAGAATAAAATTAGGGTCTATAATAGTGTATTTATAGGCAAAATTTTCAGCTGAAATTTTCCCATAAATATTATTATTATTATCCCATTTATTATTCTCATTAATAATTAAAACACCTTTTAATCATTAATCCTTTTTCTAAACATTTAGAAATAATTCTCTCTCTTGATTTAATTTCCAAAAATTAAATCCTTTAATTAATAATATTAAGAACTTTTCTTAATTAATTTATAATCAATTAAATCTCATTTAATCAATTATTAAATTTGCCAATTAATTATTTATTTCATAAATAAATAATTATTAGCCATTATTAATTAATTCCTCCACCATTAAATCATTCTCTTTTTATGGTGTGACCCTGTAGGTTCAATATTAAGCCGGTAGTAGAAATAAATAATAATAAAACTATTTTATCATTATTTATATAAATTCTCTAATTTATTAAATATGATTAATTAATTAATCACATTTATTCTACATCGTGAGTGATGCTTCTCAACATATCGCGACTATCCGGATAATATGAATTCACTGCTTAGAATACCAAGAACCTGTCAGTGAATAGTTACCGTACAATAAACTCCTTCTACCCTAAAATGTCCCGATTAAATACAAGGCATGGATCTCGTGTCAAGCCTATCTAGTTCAATCACTTTGCTTACCATTTACTATGCGTAGTTCTATGCAAATTAGAAACTCCTTTCTAATTTCATTTACTCTGGCCAGAGATTCCTGAACTAGCATAAGTGGATCAGCCTTGAACATTCGCTTCCTTCACTGGAAGGGGTAGATCCTTTATTGATCATACACTATCTTCATGTACAAATTCCTATACCCAGAAGAGCCCTAATAATTGTCCCTGGAGACTAAGAACTAAACCAAAGCATAGATCAGTGTACACAAGATGACTATGATGACCTCAAGTCTAAGGATACTTGTACAACTATCACTATGTGAACAACTGATGACACGTGAGTGAACTCCATCAGTTGTTCAGCTGTGCGAGTCATGTTCAGTGAACTTATTCCATAATAAGCACCTACATACTAGCTATAGTGTCACCACACAAATGTCTATGAGAGCAGACATCCTTCATAATGAAGCAAACATAGTATGTACCGATCTTTGCGGATTATTAATTACCAGTTAGTAATCCTATGACCAGGAACTATTTAAGTTTAGAGTTATCATCTTTTTAGGTCTCACTATTATGATCTCATCATAATCCATAAAAAGCTTTACTCTAAACTATGGTATATCTTATTTAAACACTTAAATAGATAAAGCCCGTAATAAAAACAAAACAAGTCTTTATTAATATCAATGAAATCAAAACAGATTACATAAAAGTTATTCCTAAATCCTAATACATGATTGGACTTAGGACATATTCCTTTCAATCTCCCACTTGTACTAAAGCCAATCACTCTGGTATCTAATACCCATCTTGTCTTTATGACGATCAAAGTGACTTTCATAAAGTAGCTTTGTGAGTGGGTCTGCTATGTTGTTATGTGTGTCAACTCTATTTTAATACAATACAAGAAATGTTACCGCGCTCCCACTAACCCTTTTGTAGACGCATGGTTCATCTTCATTTTTGATAAAATCAAACTCTTTGATTGTCTCATCAAAACGAATGTTCCATCTTTTGAGAAACCTGCTTTAAACCACATATGGTTCGCAACAGCTTACACACTAGGTTTTTATTTCTCTTGGAAAGAAAACCATCTGCCTAATTGCCAGATCTCATAGTCGTAGTAAGCAGCATTCACAAGCAAAATCCGAACTGATTTTAACAGGGCTATAGGTAAAAGGTTTCATTAAAGTCAATCCATTGCCTTTGTTTGAATTCTTTTGCCACAAGCCTGGCCTTAAAGGTCTCCACCTAGCCATCTTCTCTAATCATTCTTTTGTATCCCGTATACATAGATTTCTTTCCGGATTTCATGGTACTATGCCATTTCTCTGAGTCAACACTACTCATAGCCTCATTATAGGTCACAGGGTCGTCATCATTAATGATCGACAACTCATTGTCATTCTCAATGACAAGGCCATAATACCTCTCAGGTTGGCGAGACACTCTCCCTGATCTATGAATGGGTTGTTCCACAAAAGGTTGTTCAGTCAGAACAGGTGTTTCCACTTGATCTGTAGTAGTTTGTGCTTCTTGAACTTCATCAAGTTCAATTTTGCTCCCACTGTTTCCTTCAAGGATAAAGTCCTTTTCCAAGAAGGTAGCATGTCTGGATACAAACACCCGATGATCGGTGTAAAAGTAATACCCTAAAGTCTCTTTAGGATATCCCATAAAACTACATTTTAAGGATCGATATTCCAGCTTATCTAGGTCAACTTACTTGACATAAGCTGGACATCCCCAAATCTTAACGTGTTTAAGACTCGGTTTCCTTTCTTTCCATATCTTATACGAAGTTTGAGGAACAGATTTGGAAAGCACCTTATTCAGTAAATATGCTGCGGTTTCCAATGCATAACCCCATAGGAATACTGGAAGATTTGCATAGCTCATCATGGACCGAACTATATCTAATAAAGGTCGATTTCTCCTTTCAGATACCAATCTGGAGGAGTCCACTGGGAGACTATACCATTTACTTTGAGATAATCCAGAAACTCTCCGTTCAAGTATTCACCACCTCGATCTAATTGAAGAGTTATAATACTATGTTTGGTTGTTTTTCCACTTCATACTTATATTCTTTGAACTTTTCAAAGGCCTCAGACTTGTGTTTCATCAAACACATATCCGAATCCAGATCTATCATCTATGAAAGTAATGAAGTATGAAAATCCACCCATGGCTTGCATAGACATTGGTCCACATACATCTGTGTGTACCATTCCTAGCAAATTTGCAGCCCTCTCTCCATGTCTACTAAATGGAGACTGCAATGCCACTATAAAGTGAGATTTTCATCATCCCTTTTCTTTTATTAGTTTGTTCAATCTGAAATAAATTATGTCACATACATACAGACCATTATTTAAAGCACCACGTCCATAAAGAATATTATATCTAAGAATAGAACATTCATTATTCTCAATAATAAATGAAAATCCAGCAAAGTCTAACATGGGAATAATATTCCTCACAATCGAGGGAACAAAATAACAATTATTTCAAACAATAGTCTTGCCCGTAGGCCTATGTAAATGAAATGATTCTACATCTTCATCAGCAACTCTTGCTCCATTTCCATCAGTAGGATCACCTCCTCTTCCTCAAGAGTCCTACTTCTCCTTGGTCCCTGCAACAAATTGCAGATTTGAGAACCACAGGCGGTATCTAATACCCAAGTAAAAATTTGATTTAATGACATATTCATTTCTATCATGAACATACCTGAATTAGAAGCGGTAGTCTCACTACCCTTCTTCTTCTTCAATTCTGCAAGGTAAACCTTGTAGTTCCTCTTTCAGTGCCCCACCTTGTTACAGTGAAAGCAAACAACTTTGCTCTTGGGGTCTTCAGCTTTTGGTGGAACCGGCATTTTCTCACATACTTTCTTCTTCTTGAAAGAGTTCCTCTTCCTTTTTTTAGGATTGGAACCTTCACCAATTAGAATAACAGAACTCTTCTTAGGGGGAAAATTCGATTCCGCAGTCTTCAACATGTTGTGGAGTTCAGGCAGGCTGACATCCAACTTATTCATGTGAAAGTTCACAACAAACTGCGAGAACGAACTCGGAAGCGATTGCAAGACCAAGTCTTGGCTCAACTCCCCATCCATGGCAAAACCATGTTGTCCAAGACGTTCAATCAAATTGATCATCTTAAGTACATGGTCATTCACAGATGATCCCTCAGACATCCTACAACCGAACAGCTCCTTCAATATCTCATATCGAGCTGTCCTCCCCGCCACATCATACAACTCTTGTAGATGCATGAGGATAGTGTGAGCATCCATATGCTCATGTTGCTTCCCGTAGCTCAATGTTCATGGAAGCTAGCATGATGCATTGAGCAACATTTGCATCATCTATCCACTTACGATACACAACATGTTCATCATTATGTGCATCACTAGCAGGTTCAGTAGGCTTAGGTGAGTCAATCACGTATTCTAGCTTCTCAATCCTGAGAACAATTCTCAAGTTTCGAAGCCAGTCAGCATAATTAGGACCAGTCAATTTGTGAGCATCTAGTATGCTCCTGAGTGATAGTGCAGAAGACATAACGTACAAAGTAAATCTGTAAATGATAAACATATAACAACACTTAGCAAATATTCGATTTCATTTCAAAACACTATATGAATCGGGTCTTTATTCATAAGTGGCTCCCACTAGTTTTCCTAATTTATTCAACCCCCTACGTGAAAAATTAAGCATTCATAATGCTAGTGGGAATAGGGATCCTACATTCCATTACACAACCCCGGCTGTGGCACGAAACGCCATGTAATGTTCAATAGGCCGACAACTCTTGTCAATTACATCTAATGTTATTTCCTAATCAAACTTTAGCCTCTTGAATAATTGAGTCACGGCTGTGGCACGACAAACTCAATATTCTAAGTCAAGTCTAACCCAACATTCCATACAATTGAATTAGTCCCCAAAGGCCCACGACTGTGGCACGTAACGACTTTTAGATTCTTATTTAATGTACACATCTCTATGTAATAGACAAGTGTTTCTTATTTCGAAATCAAAGCCCTCGGCTGTTGCACGAAACGACAATGATTCAAAAATAAGAACTACTTTCTACCATGTTGGAAGGCTATGACTGACACAAGCCCGTTGTGTCATTGGCCAATTACTACTTGATATTATTTAATTTTAGAGGGATTATATTACGTTACAATCATAATCATATTATTAAGAGATTCTTCCTTTTAAATTAAATATTTCAAATCAATAATCAATAATCAGATGATTCCCAGATCGGGTGGAGCATTGTCAAGAGGCGTCACTTAATAACCCTTTCTTACAGATAGAAATCTGTTGTTGACAGAATCATCCTTTCTCTCATATCAAAAATTCATATTCAATTACGTGTTTCATAAACACAAGAATCTCATGATTGTATTCATAATATTATTATTAAGGTTATGAAACAATTTCACTATACTAGGTTGTCTAACAAACGCCTTATGTTCATTTAAGTTCACCTAAATCTATCATCGCATGATAAACTAAGCATATATCATATATATCAACATGAATAAATATCAAGGTAGGCATGTTATATCATCTAGCACATTAGTCCAAGCATTATACATCTCTATGTATCACATGAAGCATTTAAAAGCAATTAAAAACAGTCAAAAACAGCTTTAAAACACTTCATGGAAATATAAACAGTTCAGAAATTTTATATAAACTAAAATTGATCACTCCATTAGATCCGTCTCAGAAAAACGAATCCAACGGTATATTGCACGCCTAAAACGGAGTTATGAAACTCCCAGAAAATCAATTTTAAAATCAACAGAAGGGCTGTAACGCATTACAGGAACGCGTTACAGTACCTATAACGCATCACCGGAATGCGTTACACCCCTTTTCAGCCATTAAATGGTGTAACGCATTCCGTGAATGCGCCACAGGTGTGTCACGCATTCCCGGAATGCATTACACCCCTATATTTTTTTTTTCTTTCAGCAGGCGTCTTTTTCTTCTCGGAAAATGAGCATGTCAGTCTTCTCTTGCCGTGCACAACAGATGTAGCAGACAAGCAGAGCAGTACAGATATAAACATATAATATACTTTATATACATATATTTACTTATTTAATTATGAATTTTAATTGAAATAACTTCAAAAATTCATAATAAAAAATCTATACATCTTAAAATTATAAGAAAAATACCCAGACGATCTACAACACTTGTAGAACCCAGATCAACATTCAAAATTATTCTGAGAAACGATTTCTCATCAGACATAATTAATCCATAATATAACTTGTAAAAATCATAATTAATTAATACAAGCACATAAAATTCTGAAATTTTTACCACAGGTCTATATGCATACAACCTATGCTCTGATACCATTGTTGGATTTTTAACGCAGCGGGGGCATGGAAAAATACTTTTACACATACAAAATCCAAATAAAAGCATACAGATCATGAATAAAAATTTGAGGGATCGAATCTAACCTTTAAAAATAATTCGGAGACAACGATCAGAGATCCTTAGCAGTTGCTCCTCAAGTGTGAAGCACTCCACCGGTATCCACCAAGAAAACGATGTTAAGGAGGAGTAAGGAGGTGGAGAGAATTGGGTTTTCCAAACTTTTTGGGTTTTGTGTTTGATGTGGGTTAGAATAAAATTAGGGTCTATAATAGTGTATTTATAGGCAAAATTTTCAGCTGAATTTTTCCCATAAATATTATTATTATTATTATCCCATTTATTATTCTCATTAATAATTAAAACACCTTTTAATCATTAATCCTTTTTCTAAACACTTTAGAAATAATTCTCTCTCTTGATTTAATTTCCAAAAATTAAATCCTTTAATTAATAATATTAAGAACTTTTCTTAATTAATTTATAATCAATTAAATCTCATTTAATCAATTATTAAATTCGCCAATTAATTATTTATTTCATAAATAAATAATTATTAGTCATTATTAATTAATTCCTCCACCATTAAATCATTCTCTTTTTATGGTGTGACCCTGTAAGTTCAATATTAAGCCGGTAGTAGAAATAAATAATAATAAAACTATTTTATCATTATTTATATAAATTCTCTAATTTATTAAATATGATTAATTAATTAATCACATTTATTCTACATCGTGAGTGATGCTTCTCAACATATCGCGACTATCCGGATAATATGAATTCACTGCTTAGAATACCAAGAACCTGTCAGTGAATAGTTACCGTACAATAAACTCCTTCTACCCTACAATGTCCCGATTAAATACAAGGCATGGATCTCGTGTCAAGCCTATCTAATTCAATCACTTTGCTTACCATTTATTATGCGTAATTCTATGCAAATGAGAAACTCCTTTCTAATTTCATTTACTCTGGCCAGAGATTTCTGAACTAGCATAAGTGGATCAGCCTTGAACATTCACTTCCTTTACTGGAAGGGGTAGATCCTTTATTGATCATACACTATCTTCGTGTACAAATTCCTATACCTAGAAGAGCCCTAATAATTGTCCCTGGAGACTAAGAACTAAACCAAAGCATAGTTCAGTGTACACAAGATGACTATGATGACCTCAAGTCTAAGGATACTTGTACAACTATAACTATGTGAACAACTGCTGACACGTGAGTGAACTCCATCAGTTGTTCAGCTGTGCGAGTCATGTTCAGTGAACTTATTCGATAATAAGCACCTACATACTAGTTATAGTGTCACCACACAAATGTCTATGAGAACAGACATCCTTCATAATGAAGCAAGCATAGTATGTACCGATCTTTGCGGATTATTAATTACCAGTTAGTAATCCTATGACCAGGAACTATTTAAGTTTAGAGTTATCATCTTTTTAGGTCTCACTATTATGATTTCATCATAATCCATAAAAAGCTTTACTCTAAACTATGGTATATCTTATTTAAACACTTAAATAGATAAAGTATGTAATAAAAACAAAACAAGTCTTTATTAATATCAATGAAATCAAAACAGATTACATAAAAGTTATTCCTAAATCCTAATACATGATTGGACTCGGGACATATTTCTTTCAAAATTTCCTCATGACGACCCATTGGTCATAACACCAATAATAGGAAACAGCCCGGTGAAGAGGATCCTTGTAGATAACGGTGCCTCAGTGGACATTTTACTCCATGATACCTTTTTAAGGATGGGTTACAATGATTCTTAACTAACCCCGACCGATATGCCAATATATGGATTCGCAGGTGTGGAGTGCCCCGTGGAAGGGATAATTAAATTGCCAACAACCATAGGTCAGGAACCAAGGCAAGCAACTCAAATATTGGAATTTGTGGTGGTGAAGGCTAGTTCAACTTAGAATGTGATCATGGGAAGAATAGGAATACATGCCTTCAAGGCAATCCCTTCTTCCTACCACTCAGTTATGAAATTTCCCACCCGAAACGGGATTGGAGAAGAGAGAGGGGATCAAAAAATGGTTAGGAGTTGTTATGTGGCCTCTCTGAGGGCAGATGGAGTTGGGGGGAAGGTTCTGCCTATTGAGGATCTGGATATCCGTGAGAATGATGAGAAAAGAGGGAAGTCAGCAGAAGACTTTGTTTCGATTCCTTTGGCTCCCGAGGATCCTAAGAAAGTGACTTTCGTTGGAGCCACACTAGAGGAGACCCTTAGAGGGAAGCTGGTGAAATTTTTGTAAGAAAATAGTGATGTGTTTGCATGGTCGGCAGCTGATATGCCAGGTATAGACCCGGAACTGATTACTCACAAGCTGAATGTGGATCTGAATCGGAAGACTATAAAGTAAAAGAAAAGAAGTTTTGCTCCAGAGAGGCAATAAGCTATTAAAAAGAAGTAGTGAAGCTCCTAGAGGCTGGTTTCATCGAGGAGATATAATTTCCGGAATGGTTAGCAAACCCTGTGATGGTAAAGAAAGCTAACGGAAAATGGAGGATGTGTATGGATTTCACCGATTTGAATGACGCGTGCCCCAAAGACTGTTTCTTGTTACCAAGGATAGATACATTGAAAGATGCTACTGCCGGTCATGAGATGCTGAGCCTCATGGATGGATTCAGTGGATACAATCAGATCAAGATGCATAAGGATGACATCCCAAAGGTATCATTCATTACTGACTTTGGTGTTTTTTGTTATCTCGTTATGGCATTTGGTCTCAAGAATGCATGAGCAACCTATCCAAGGTTGGTAAATAAGATTTTCAAGGATCTTATTGGTAAGACTATGGAAGTTTATATCGATGACATGTTAGTCAAGAGTCTAGTGAAGACTTACCATATAACCCATTTGAGGGAAGCTTTTGAGGTCCTGAGATACCACAAAATGATGCTAAATCCTGCAAAGTGTGCTTTTGGGGTGGGATCTGGAAAGTTTTTGGGATTGATGGTCTCCAAGAGGGGAATCAAGGCCAATCCCGATAAAATAAAAGCAATCCTGGATATGGAGCCACCAAAAACTATCAAAGATGTTCAAAAGCTCACTGAAAGGGTTGCTGCATTGGGGCGATTCATCTCCAAATCTGGGGACAAATGCTTGTCATTCTTCAAGTCTTTGAAGAAGGTTAAGGATTTTATATGGACTGAGGAAAGCTAGAAGGCATTCGAAGAATTAAAGAAATATATGGCCCAAGCCCCGTTGTTGGCCAAGCCAACTCTGAATGAAATCTTATACTTGTACCTGGCCGTTTCAGAAAATGCCTTGAGCGCTGTATTGATTAAGGAGGAACTTAAAATCTAGAAACCCGTATACTATCTTAGTAAGATTTTGCATGGAGCTGAATTAAATTATTTAACTATTGAGAAGTTTGCTTTAGCCTTTGTAATGGCCTCGAGGAAGTTGTGCCCGTATTTCCAGGCTCATAAAATTGAAGTGCTAACAAATCAACCATTGAGAAATATTATTCATAGTCCCAAGGCTAGTGGGAGGCTTATTAAGTGGGCAATAGAGTTGGGAGAATTTGACATCAAGTACAAGCCAAGAACGGCTATAAAAGCCTAGGCATTGGCTGAGTTCGTGGTGGAATGTACCATACTATACCTCCAAACACAGAAGACAAAGAGAAGGATGTTAAGGAAAAGGAATATTGGGTTCTCTATTTTGATGGAGCAACAAAAAAAATTTAAGTGGAGCAGGGCTAGTTTTACAAAGCCCCGATGGGTTCTTGATTGAATATGCTATGAAGCTATATTTCCCAACTACAAAAAATGAAGCAAATATGAAGCTCTAATAGCTGGCCTCGACTTAGCTGGAACGCTGAGAGTCAAGAACTTAAAAGTCTGTGGAGACTCGAAATTGGTCATATCCCAGGTCAAGGGAGAGTTTGAGGCAAAGGATGACACAATGGCTAAGTACATTCGCCTAGTAAGGGCTGTGATGACTCAGTTCGATGAATGCCATGTTGAGCACATCCTAAGAGAGGAAAATGCTAAGGTAGATGCATTGTCAAAGTTTGCTTCATCAGAGATAGAGGAAAGTTCAGGAAATGTATATTTCCGTGTTTTGAAAACACGGAGCATTGATGTTAAGCTTGTAGCTCCTATAGGGCTGGGGACGTCATGGATAGATCCCATTAAGGCCCATATTCAAACTGGTTGGCTGCCAAATAATGTGGTTGAAGCACGAAAGTTGACTGTTCGAGCACTAAGATAGTCCTTGATCGATGGGATTTTGTATAAAAGATCTTATGTGGTTCCTTACTTAAGATGTCTCAGGCCCGATGAGGCACGCCTGGCTCTTGAAGAAGTACACAAAGGTATATGTGGGAAACACTTGGAGGGCAGGGCATTTTCTCATAAAATAACCCGTTTAGGCTTCTATTGGCCATAGATGATGGCCGATGCCAAGGAGTATGTGAAGAAGTGTGATCATTGTCAGAAATATGCACCTGTCATTCGACAACCCCCCAAGATGTTAACCTCCATCAACTCTCCCATCCCCTTTGCCATGTGGAGAGGCGGAGGCGGTTGTTCCTATGGAGATATCACATTCGTATCCCAGAATCCAAGCTTTTAATTCTAAAGAAAATGAGGAGGGGCAGAGATTAGCCCTGGATCTAATTGATGAAGTACGAGATGAGGTACATGCAAAGATAGTGGAATATCAGAAAAAGGCTTCGTTATACTACAACCTAAGGGTTAAGGAAAGGTTTTTCAAGTAAAGTGACTTGGTTTTGAGGAAGGTGGAAGCTTCTGGAGTTAGGTAGAAAGGGAAACTTGCCCCAAATTGGGAAGGACCATACAAGGTCAAAAGTGTTCAAGAATGAGGAACCTACAAGCTGGAGACTATGGATGGTTTTGAAGTCCCAAGAACCTGGCACGCGCAGAACCTGAAGGTTTACTATGTGTAAAATGGTTGATCACGATTCTCACTTGTCGAGATGATAAGTAGGTTTAAAATCACCTTGAAGCTTTGCTTGCTTAGGATTTTTATAAATTTGATAGAAGATATGTTTTAGTTTTATCAAGGTTGAACCCATCTCGTGTAAGGTGTCGAAAATAGCAAGTTATAATGAAAAACGTTCAGTTTGATCTAGCTTGTTGGATTGTTATATTGTGAAGGACAAAACCAAGCTATAAACTTGAGTTCGGAAACTCAAAAAGTAGGGATTTGATTGAATCACTAAGCAAAATGAGTAAAAACATCCAAAGTCAATTATAAAGTTTAAAATGTCTGAAGAAAAGAAAAATACATAATACAAAGAAGTTAGGCCTTAGAAGGCTCGGATTCTTCAGAGCCACTATCTGAAGTCTCCTCGGACGTCTCCTGAGTTGGACCCTCGGAAGTTTCTTCAGAAGTCTCCACAGAGGTCTCCTCGGAACTACCCTCAGATGCCTCAGATGCCTTTGGGGATGCTGGTTTTGGAGGCTCTTCCACCCTGGCCTTCTTTACAATAGGCTCAGCCTCTTCCTCAGAAGAAGATTCCTCCTCTCCAGAGCTGGACTCAGGCTCCTTCCTCTTCTAGCCTTGGCCCTGGCTTCCTGATGGCGCTCTGACTGGGGACGCTGAAGTACCCTCCTTAATAAGATCAGCTAGCTTGTCAGCAATGCCTCCAACTATTGGGACCTTTACAGGACAAGGGAAGGGAGCTTGCTCAAGAATCTCAGGAAACTTATCCTGGATAGCCTCTACCGCAGTGTCCCATCCTTCCTTATAGCTAACCGGGTGAAGAAGGGCGTCATGCTCCACCATTAAGTCTTTAAACTCCTATGTGTCCATCCAGGCATCAAAGGCTTTGTCCTTTTGAGCCTTAAGGATCACTATCTCAGCCCGAGCCATTTTCAGATCAGAGGTTGAGGAGGCAAGTTGGGCCTTGAGTTGTTCAATTTCTTGGTTGGCCTCTTCCAAATTTTTAGCCATATCCTCTAGGCCAACCTTCCAAGCCTTAGCTTGGTGAAGCGCCCCTTGAAAATGGACGTTCGCCTACAAGAGATGAAGAAAAAATGAGAAGGAAGATCATGAAAAAAGGTTAAAGTAATAAAAAAGGAGAAAAAAAGTATACCGTCGCCAGAGCCTGAGCACCAAAAAGCTCATTAACCTCCAAGTCTTGTTGGAGGACAAAGTCTTGGTAGCCTACCGGGGAAATAGACTAAATTGAGCATTCTTTGGTGTTCTTAGTGTTGCCAACGATCGTGTCTTTTCCCCGAATACCCCATGTAGGTTAAAAGAAGGCCTCTGGCTTCTGTTTGGTACACAGGGCTTAGATGGGGACTTCTTCATCCCAATCTATTGTTTGAAGTAAAAACTCAGGGAAGCGATCCCTGAGGCGCGGATCCTTGAAGACCTTTCACGCACGCTTCATCCTGGTCGTTTCCAGGTCCTTAGGCTTGGTAGCCTCTTCGATCCTCTCAGCCACTACAAGAATTAAACAAAAAGGTAGAGAGGCCACGCTCCACAAGAACAGTCTCTCTAATGAGGTCCCAGGAATGAGACGTCCCGTTATCCTGGGTAAGGAGATTAGAAGCCCTGGTCTACTCCTCAGTCAAAACTCTGTCATTCGGGCTCCCATCCACATCTTGCCTAAAAGATGAGCGAAAGAGAGTCCCCTAGTCGCCACCTTCCCAGAGGATGTAAAGAAACTCTTTCTTCCACCCTAAGTTGTTGTCGGGGATGGACTTCCCGTTTACAATATGAGGAACAGTGTGGCATTGGTTCAAAGAAACCCACCCCGGATTTTTGTTAGGACTGTTCTTGAACTGAAATATCTTTCTGAACACGGCGATAGAAGGAGGGACTTCGTGCTTGGTGCATTGCGACAAATAGCAAAGGATCAACCTCCAAGAGTTTGGAGGGTGTTGGCAAGGGTTGATGCCCACATCAGCTAGTAAAACCGGAATGAAAGGATGGAAAGGGAGTCTGATACCTGCCCTCAAGGTGTCCCTAAAGACACATAAAGCGTCCTTCTTCCCGTGGCAGGCCCTGTCGGCCAGACCCACAAGAACCAACTTGAAAGGCTCCTTGATCTTGAAGAAAGATCTCATCTTATCCAACTCCTTTGGATCCCGAAAAATGTTGACATGATCAAAAGCATCCAGGTGAGCGTCAGATGAGTACTCGTCCCCTTAGGTGTTAATCATATCAATCAAGAAAGTGTATCTTGATCGAATGGGGAACTCATTGGACTTCTTGGCCACATTCATTTTAGTCAAACGGGTCATTCTCTTATCTGCCATCTAAAAATAGCAAAAAAAGCAGATTTAGGCATAAATCAAAACATATGAAGACAAGAAAAGCAAATATAATGCAATAAATATACCTGGGAATTTGTAGAGTCAGAAGAGAAAGCGAGCAACGGCTTAGAAGACTCTAAAAAAGACCTTGGGTTTTTTGTGAAGGAAAAGAGAGCTCAAGAAGCAAGAAATGATAAGTGAGGTAAAATGACTCACTTTACTTTCTTATATAGGCAGCCAAAGAGAATATGAAAAGGAAAAAAGAGGCCCATTAGGTTGAAAGCCCAAGTTCTGGAACATTCCAGAATATTCCAGAATATCCTTGATAAATCTTAAATAGGATTTGGAAAAATAGAGGCCCAAATCAAGGCCCAAATCCAAATAAGATTTAGAAAAAAAGAGGCCCAAATCAAGGCCCAAATCCAAATAGGATTCAAAAAAATAGAGGCCCAAATCAAGGCCCAAATCCAAATAGTATTTGGAAAAATAGAGGCCCAAATCCAAATAGGATTTGTAAGAATAGAGGCCCAATTCAAAGCCCAAATCCAAGTTGGATTAGGAAAAGCCCAAATCCAAGTTGGATTAGGAAAAGCCCAATAAAGCCAACTCATTCAAATAGACCAGGATCTAAGTCGAGTTTGAGCTCTTGAATCCTGTTCGAATTCTTTCGAACAGGAGCCAGAAAAACACCTGCCTAATAAACAAGGATTGAGGTCGAGTTTGAGCTCGTGAATCCTGTTCGAATTCTTTCGAATAGGAGCCAGAAAAACACCCGCCTAATAGACAAGGATTGAGGTCGTATTTGAGGTCGTGAATACTGTTCGAATTCTTTCGAACAGAAGTCAGGAAAAACACCCATCAAAAAGACCAGGATTCAGGTCAAAATCCTGGTCGTGTATCAAGCTCAAAATCATTCGAAAAACAACAAAGAAGGGTCATGAATTTTAACCAAGACCCAGGTCGTAAACTCGACTAGGATCCAGGTCGAAATCCTGGTCGTGAATCTTAATCGAGATTTCACGAGCAGGAGTCAAAAGGTGGCATGAAGTTCGACTAAGACCCAGGTCGACAACTAGACTAGGATCCAGGTCGAAATACTGGTTGTGAATCCCAGTCGAAATTCTTCGACCAGGATCTAGGAGCTGGCCCAATATTCGACTAGGATTCAGGTCGAATTTTTGACTAGAATCCTAGTCGAAAAAGGGCTGAAAAACTTCTGAAGAATCCCAGAAAATTAGGGAAAATTTGAAAATAATTTCAAAAATTATTTTTTAAAAGAATATTCTTGAAAAATTAGGAAAAAGTCCCAGAAATTAAGGGAAAATTCCTGAGAAATACCAGAAAATTCCTAAAAAGAGGGAAAAAGGTAAGAAAATAATAGGGAAGTTTTAAAACAACCCTGAAGCCATGTACAAGGAAAATCATTGTAAATGTGTAGGTCGGTCCACACTTTACACCAAAACGATATCCAGTAAGGGAACAAATGAACTTAACTTCTGCGAAATCTTTTACGGTTTCCCAGAAGTTGCAGGGCAAATGATGGGGAATAAAATAAACCCTGATTACGTAATTAATATCGCATTAATTGTATTAACATTGGGCTGGCAATTAAGCCCATAAGAAGAGGCCCAAGACCCTTGATAGGGGGCCCAATAATAGCCTCGAAATATAATTGGTGTTGAAATTAACTAGACCAGATACGGTCCAATAACAAAGCCCAATTGGAAAGGGCCCAAAACCCTGAATATTAATTAATTTTATAATTAATTAATAAAGGAGAAATCAACTGTTAAGATGAGTCCCAATGAGGATATAAATCCTAGTAGATTAGCCCTTAAGGAACTTGATAGGATAAGGAATCAGTTTCCTACTTCCTAGGACTCCAAAGTCCATTCTAATTCTGATACTTGCCCACCAAGTCTCCTAACCCAAGTCCAATTCAAGGACTCCCAACACCTACATAAGGGGTCTCACCCCCACCAATACATTTTTTGGCTTAATTCTCTAGATTACAAAGATGCGTAGGCATCTCACAAAGACAGAGTTAAACTATGAAACACGAGAGCAACCATTAAAGGCCTTGAGCTCCCAAACCTTAGTAATAAATACAGCAATTAATATACCCTAGTTTTTAATCCATAACACCACCACACATGTAGCATATTCACAATATGTTCCATCTATCAATGTTAAAGCGTTATTAACCTGATTCCAATAATGTCATAGAATATGAGCCAATCGAGATTCAGCCAGATTTATCTTTTGTAGAACGACCGGTGCAAATTTTAGATAAGAAAGAAAGAGTGCTTAGAAATAAGTCTGTATCATTAGTATGAGTCTTATGGAGGAATACCAAGGTTGAAGAGTCGACTTGGGAGTTGGAAAGAGAAATGCGAGCCAAATTTCCTCACTTATTTTCCTAGGCTGATTCCGAGGACAGAATGTTAAGGGGGAAGGATGTAATATCCGGGAAAATTATGTGAATATTTTGTTTTAATTAAATAAAATATAACGTGTTTTATAAGTTTAAAATGATTAATTCCATGATATGACGTGTTATAATTGATATCTCTGGCCCTGCAAGGACCAGAAATTTTTTCGATTAATTAATATGTGTTTAAACTGCATTTATATGAATCGATCCGTAATTGGGATGCATGTTATTAGCATCTTTATCGAGGTACTTGTTTTATCTCGTTTTATGTGCGTTTGAATGTATTTTATGTATTTTCGGGGTTTTCTGTCAATTTAGGAATCGTTTCGATTTTTCAAAAATAAACGCACCGGGACGTCAAAGCCCACAAATTCATGTTTTTATTTTTATAGAATTATATATTTCTAATACCCATAATTTTTCTATTTTTGAATTATTCATAATTTTTAGGAATTTTGATATAAATTTTGTATTTAATTACTTTTAAAATTATTCCCCATAATTATTATTTTGGGCCCAATTATTTAATTATGGGAATAAAAATACCCTAAATTGATTTTGGGATTATTTTCTGTAAAATATAAATATCTGAATAATTATTTTATTATTTCATAATTATCCAAAAATTTTAGAAAAGAAAAAGAAAATAGAAATTCAGTTTGGGGGTGAGGAATTGTTCTTGATGCAAATCAATCGATTCTGAGCTTCATAGTAAACCGTTGTTGGGGTTCTAGTAACCAAATCGAAGCTTGTTTCAAGCCCGAACTTTGACACTGTTATCACTGTGTAAGGTGTATTATTTCTAGTAACCAAATCGAAGCTTGTTTCAAGCCCGATCTTTTGACACTGTTATCACTGTGTAAGGTGTATTATTTTGTTAAATCAATTTTTGCGATAATCGACTGAATTTGGGTTTGTTTTGATTGTTAACCGTTAGATGATTGTGTGTTATATAAAGATTCCTGGTAGCATGTAGAATTTATTCATGGTTTAATTAATGTGAATCAATGACAAAAAGGGTGACATGAGTTTTAGTTTAATCAATTTTTGTTTCTAAATTTTTTTGAATCTGTTCTGAAGTTTTGATGTTATGATTACTGGGAACATATTGTAAATAATTTAAGCTTCATTTTCGTGTATTGATGGTCAATTTTGGATTAGAATTAAAGGAATTGTTGTTCGCCGTACTGGAGCTCGACTCGTCGGTTTTCATGGTATTTTTCGACGGAAATCGTCGAGCTCCGGGTTAATTGAGTTTGTTAGTGATTGTTTTGGAGCTGTGGGGAGATTCTGATTGATGCTATCTGAAAAATGGGATTCACCGTGTTTTGGCCGGGAAACAGGGTTGGCCGGAGTTGGAAAATCGACCTGAATCTGGGCGGATTCCGGCGATTTCTTCGGACCCGGACCCTTGTTCTAACTGACCCGTTCCCTGACCCGTTTTGGTTTAAAAGACCCGACTTTGATTCCTTTTTCCCCAAAACCCAAACACTAAATATGTTTTTACATTTTCCGTTTAAAAATTTATTCAAAATTCTTTTTCTTGTTTTCAAAAATTCATTTTTCGATTTTATTTTCTTTCAAAAAATTGTTTTATTATTTAATTTTTATTCTAAATAATTAACTAAATTAATTTAAATTATAAAAATTATTTTCATTTTTTATTTTCAAAAATAAAAATTTGATTTAATTATTTATAATTTATATTAGTAATTATTTATAGATTTATTTAATTGATTAATTTATATAATCAATTAATTATTTAAAAATATTTAAATAAAATATAATTATTTATAATTATTTTAAATAATTCTTAAAAATAACTTTTAAGCTATAAATTTATATTTAAGTATTAAAAACATTAATATTATTAATAATTGATTTATTCTTATTTAATCTTATTTTATTCGTAATAAATAAACCGTCTTCCATTTAATACGAAACGAACACATGTAGACTCAGAAAAAACATTGTGCTACCAATAAAAAATATTTTGAGACCTAATTTATTTTGTATGAAAGGTCATTTGAATGTGAATCATTATAAGTCGGTATCTGATCGATAAATGTTGTTATTGACCTTATTTTCAATCGTAAACGTACTGGGACCTATGCTTTGACAATGTGGAATTATGTGTTACGTGAATTAGTGATTACATATTATACGTGTAATATCTGGGACATAATGTGTAATTATTTGATAAAATTTAAAATTTAATTTTTATATGTCCAAAATAAAGTATAGAATTTGTCATATCTTTCTATTGATTTTATGTTGTATATGGTTGTAGAAAATATTTATGGATTTAATAAATTATTTTTCCGAGTATTTAAACTATTTTGTATAATCGGGAACCAACCGACTTCAACCATTTTTACATTTTTGCAACCCGAAACTCTTCGAAAACTCCTTCTTAACCCAATTGTAATATTCCGAGCATTTTCCATGTTTTGACGTTTTTGGTCTGGAGTATGGTTTTCCCCGTGCGGTCCCAGCGCAAAATTTTCGATATAAAATTCATTTCAGTAAATCGATAAAAAACCTGTATTTTCGAGAAACAAGATCTTTTTATAAAACTAGTATATTATCTTCTCGTAAAACGTGTAACCAAGTGTGAGACCAAGTCTGCAGTTACAAAATGTATAGATTTGGATAATTATCCTAAAACTGGTACCGTTTGGATCTGTTTTATCAAATAAACGTAATATTTTATATCCAGTATGATCCAATGGAGTACCAATAGTCCGTAAATATAAATAGCCTTTACGTATTCTATTTTGTACAGACAATCATTTGCAAACAGTTAAATACATAATTTTCCAGAGAAAAACCCTAAATTCATAATAGTTTTCTGAGAATCGAACCTTGATTCAAGGCGTTACCGAAGTTCGATTGAAAGAAGATCGAGTACTGAAAACAACTTGAAACATACTATCAGTTTCCAGAACTGGTTTTTATGCAGAATCAAAGGTTTATTTTCTATATTTTATTTAATTTCTAATTATTTTGAATTAAAATATGAATTTTGTTCGAGATGTTGTTGTATGTTTGATGATTGTATTGTAGACCTTTTCTTCCTAATGATTTTGGTATATTATATGTCTGATTTGGAGTTCAATAACATGTTCAAAATTGAGTTTAATTTTTGAATTTCAAAATTAGGGTTTATCGTTCATTTGAATGTTCTAATTGAATTTGGGGGTTTCTTCCTAGGGGTTATTGAATTGATTTGTTTACATGAATAAGTAGATTGTGTAGAGAGCAATCTATTGAGCTAGGTGGCTCAACAGACGATTCCTAGATTGATCAGGTGGAGAAAACAGAGCTCACCTGAGACGGCGAGTTCTTGGACTTTTCCCGGCCAAACCTTTGATTGTTTGGTTGATTTGATTGAATGTATAAGTTCCAGGTATCCTGTAGTTTAATTCTGGAGAGCCTGGTGGCATGTGGTGCCCAAATCTTGTTCTCCGGCGACCTCCGGCGAAAACGACGGCGACCACTACAAAATTGTAGTTTGGTCCCCGAAGTTTTAAGAAGATACGTTTGGTCCCTATGGTTTCAGAAATTTGCAGAAATTGGATTCCTGTTTTAAAAATATTTAAAATTAAATTTCTATTTATTTTAATTACTGAAACTCGATTTTTATTAAAATTGTAAAAATTA